>NC_141333.1:10502772-10805272 GCF_037954235.1 Aulostomus chinensis | reverse complement strand
GTGAGAGCAGCACACGCATGAAGATCATTATCAATGAAGCGGGTGGGGTGGGGTGGGAGGGGGCATAAAGATAAATGTGGAATGTTGCAGATGGTGAACAAAAGCTTTCACGATTCCCGTCTCGTCACGGAGCAACATGATAAGTGCAGCTCTGGCAGTGAGGGAAATGAAGCAGTAACAAGAAGGTTGCAGGTTCAGCAGCCTTTGAGTTAGCAGAAAACATGACAGTCAGCTCTATGTTAAACTGATGCTGTTACCACCAGTCAACGAATTATTTGTTTATTAGATGGAGGTACTGAGGTGTTTTGTGATTCAATGCAGGAACCAGAATTAACACTGAGGCTTTCCAGAGATGGATTTGGAGAGAACAGCTTATAAAACCAAAGCTAATGGTTTACCCATGGCGGCGAATGTGTGTGTTTGAGTGTGTTATGTTGTCGCTTCTGTTGAAAAAGGGCCCGTGACTTATTCAGGAGTGCCCAAACACAGAGATATTCATGGAACCTCTGGGACAGTGTAGTCAGCTGGGTGTCGCTTTGGTGGTTATCTGGTAAATCCACATAATAAGGAAGCAGAAGAAATGATTTGGTCAGAAATTGTAGTTAGTTAACATTCAATGAAACAATAAAATTAGTTTGAATTCAATACATGGCTGGTATAGGAGCGCTGAAATTTAACAAAGCTCCCGCTTCAGTTAAGTTTAAATGTATATTGATGTCTTCGATGCCTCCTTCAAGGCACACGTATGACCACGCTCCGATACACACATGCTGACGCACACACACTCACATAAGAGGGGAGGCACACCTGGTTTTACAGACAGCTGCCCTAAGGGCTACCTGTTCGTCAGATCCTGTGTGTGCTTTGTAATTAGGGGAGTTAGTGAGAGAAGGGGATAGAGAGTGGGCGAGAGAAAGAGAGAGAGAGAGATGAGAGAAAGATGGGGGAGAGAGAGAGAGAAAGAAAAGAGCTAAGGGGGTGAAGACAAAGGGGCCCATTCCATCGGCAGTACAGGAACTAGACTAGACTTCATGAGCCCTTGAAAAAAAAAGGCAATACCCTCCTTGGTAGTAGTATGCGCGCATGCACGAACACACACACACACACACACACACACACACACACACACACTCACACACACACTCGTAAATGAAATTTCAAAAAGCAGCTGCACTAGCTCACAGTGTCCTCCTCGCTGTGATCAAAGCTCCTTCTTTTTTCCATTTCAACTTCTTCGCTGTGCTGCGTTCTGCTCCCTCAAAGCTTCTGACAGAAAATAACATTTTTTGTTTATTATTGTTTATATATCTCAAAGTCCCAGCACAGTAGAGAAAGAGCTGCTTGTCACAAATCGCCACTGTGGACACAATGGGCGAAGCAGACAGACACATAAATTTAAAAAGAAAGCTTTGCTGGTATTACTCAAGGAGTATTCGCCCTCAAGGTGTGTTTGACGAAAGGAAAATGATTGAGAGCACGGGGCCCACGGACAAATGAGGAGGGCAAAGACATGTGTTCCTTCCCCACGGGGAGTAACGATACAAGAGTGTGACTAAGTGATAGAAAAAGAGAGGGGGGAGAGAGAGAAAAAAACGGCAAGACGGAAAGGTAGACGGACACCTTATTTGCTAGGCATCTGCAGTGTAGCCCTGAGCACAAACACAGGACAAACTTCTTGTGTGACAGCCATTGTGGGATGAATGACAGTGAGAGGTAGCAGTGTGAATGTGTGTGTTTGTGTGTGTGTATGTGTGGAGGGGGGGGGGAGGGGGGTTTGTCATGGGAGGCAAGTCCGTTCAAGAATTCCGCAGAGGAGTCACCTCCTTGGCCTGTCTATGTCACAGCAACCAATTACCGTGACTACTGTGTGTGTGTCTGTGTGTGTGCGCGCGTGCGCATGTGTGTGTGTGTGGGGGGGTGCTGAAGGGGAGGTCTTGCCATAAAATGGAGGGGACTTCTCCTAATCACGGCACTCTGGCCCCGCACAAAGGCAAAAAGGCTGCTTGAATAATTTGAATTTCAATAACAACTCTCCTCCTGCTCCCTTCTCTCTCTCTCTCTCTCTCCCTCTCTCTCTCTTTTCTTCCATGTCGCTCTTCCTCTTTCTGTTCCACAGCGTCACGTTGGGTGACAAAGGCAGAGCTAACAAAGATAGCACACAAAGCAATCAGGCTAATAGCTGTAATAAGTTGAGCGTGGGGTCCATGCTCTCAATGTTGACACATTTCACTGTTTCTGGGGCTAAACAGAAGCTCAAGTGTTTGGCAACCAGGCGACATAGTATTTTAATGGAGTGGCTACCCCATGCCAGGTTGCCATGTGCTTGGTCTGTTTGACTGTGAAGGAACACAACAAAAGCAACTTGGAGAAGAGGTCGGAGAAGATAATTAACCCAAGGAGTAGCCTGAAGGGAAGGATTTTTGGGTAAAGAAGTCATTAAGGGTTGCGGAGGCTTCTTTTCATTATATTTTTTAGATGAAAACAAAATGTGGAAACAAAGTGCCATTGTCAGTATGTTTCATGAATCAGTGGGAGATGTTGACGCCATTTTGTTTTTGAGTTCAAAATCAAGCTAACAGGAAACTATCACATTGACAAATGGTTTGGGTAAAATTGCTCTGTCTTTAACATCCGTAAACCATCTTTTAACTCCCACAAAGTTTGGTTCAGTTTAACAGTCATCTGGAGAGGTCACGCTAACAAAGACTGGGATGCTAAAAAGCTCAGAGTGTTTTTTCGCGGCAAGATCCAAGCTAAATCCATCACCTGTCTGCTAGCGACCTGGGGACTTAGCCCCGTGAAACACATTCCTCTACCTCAATAATAGTCTTTCATCCCCTTTCCTCCTTCAGTCCCTCTAGTTTTTCTTTCTTTTAAGATGTCTGCTTTTTTGAACAAAGAAATGTTTTAAGAGGGTTGAAACTCTGGGTGCTGTGTGTGCGTGTTTGTGACTGTGTGTATGTGTGTGTGTGTATGTGTATGTGTGTGTGTGTGTGTGTGTGTGTGTGTGTGTGTGTGTGTGTGTGTGTGTGTGTGTGTGTGTGTGTATGTTGGATGCAGCCATAGGGACGAATGCTTCAGTGCCCTCCCCTGTTATTAGGCCTGCCTTGTCATTACAGGATTAGAGCGTAGGGGTTGGCTTTGCATGTGTGTGTGTGTGTGTGTGTGTGTGTGTGTGTGTGTGTGTGTGTGTGTGTGTGTGTGTGTGTGCGCGTGTGTGCGTATTTGCGTACAAGATCTCTCCAGGCCTGTTTGTATTCCTGCAATTTTTCTCATACTATCAGAGCATGCAGAGAAAACAAATGTCACTGCCATTTTCCCCCCATGGTTGTTATGCTAATCCCAGGTGCATTTGACCTCCATGATAAATAGCAGTTTACTAAAGCAGTCCTCAGGTTACTCAAACAGTAACTCGCTAATTGAATAGTCTTCGTAAGCGGTAGGAGGTTGAAAAACATTCCCCTGCACACAGCGAGTCACATCCATCACAGTGCGGCGTGAATACGCTTAACACAGACCTAAAGATCAGCAAAAAAGGAGAATGGGAGACAAATGAAAAGAGGTCAGGAGGACTATGGCATCCTGGTGACGGAGGGAGGGAGAGAACAGGCCAATGGATAGAAAGAGTTAGAAATTTGATTTTTCATTCGACGTAGATAATGCAAAAGATAAAATGAATGAAAGTGAGAGCATTCTGGAAAGCCTCCTGCATCTGCATGCTTTCTTTCTCTCCCTGCATGTGTGTGTGTGTGTGTGTGTGTGTGTGTGTGTGTGTGTGTGTGTGTCATGCCACTTAATTTGCATGTTCATTTGCCTGATTTACTCTGTTCGCACTTTTTTCTCCTCTAAGCTACAATCTTTCCTTCTCTCATTTTACACTTCCAGGATCTAAAAGCGTGTAGTATGGAGCTAAAAAGCAAACGAGAGCACTTTCTGTGTGTGTGTGTGTGTGTGTGTGTGTGTGTGTGAGGAGGCTCATATATTCAGACTTGTGTCTCCTTCCATTCCTCCCTCTTGTTTTCTTCTGATTTTCCATTTTACTCTCTTATCCAGGACCATAAGATGATTCCAGAGGTCACTCGCTTTTGTGTTAGTTTTTTTTTTTAAGTAACATTTTCTCTTCCATGCAGCGTACACAAAGCAGTAGAGTGGACATATGCTGCAGCACTTTATTTTCGGCTTTTTTCTTTTACTGTGTGACTTTACTGTGACAGTGCAGGTGTCTGGATTTGCTGTACAGTCATGAATATTGCAAAGCGCTTCTGTTGGTTGATGTGTTATTCACACATACACACAACTATAGTATGCACATACTCACACACACACTGGCTGGGAGGGAGCGGTCGGGTTAGAGAGGGGTCATCCAGTGCTTTTGCTTTGGCCCATTGACTCAGGATTGGTGCTCCACTTTGGTCACAATACAGGGCTTTGCACCGAATACACACACTCCCACACACAGACACACTCATGCACACACACAAGCTCAGGCCTGGTTAAACAATGCAGATGCATCGAGAAGGGAAGGGCTACTGCTGCACACGCACTCCTGAATGACACCCCCCCCCCCAAACCACAGTCAGACTGCACAGGTGTGTGTTTGTGTGTGTGTGTGTGTGTGCTTTGCATGTCTCTCTCTCTCTCTCTTCCTCTCTGTTCTCCACATCTTGTTCTCTCTTCCCTTACTGACTCTCCCCGTCTGCTGTTGTGCTTCAGTGTGTTGTCATTTTCAGCAAGGTGAGCTCTAAGGACAAACAGCCCACTCATAACAACACACACCACTATAGGCAGCGGAGGTGTATCATTCCCACCACACCAGTTTACCAGCTTGTGTAGCTATCAATATCAAGTCCCACATCTCACGTTGGTATTTTATGAGTCAAGGGAAGTTCTGCAACCAATATCCACGGATAATGTTTCTGCGATGAAAACACTTGTTGGCTCTTATTTGCTTAAGTGATAAATGTGGCTCATTGCATCTCATTACAAAGAGACCTCTCAGCAAAAGCAGACAGCATTCATGATTCGTTTTACTATCAGCAAAGAGACAAGTGACAGGAGAGAGAGAGAGAGAGAGAGAGATGGAGAGGGAGAGAGCGAGAGACAGAGAGGGAGAGAGAAAGCGCAACCGAATAGTTGGTGACAAAGGAGCCAGCATTGATTCTGTGCAGCTGCAGATGTATATTCACTCTCGGAGCCACTCCCAGGGAGTCGGTTCTATGTTCACTGGCTCACAGGCCATTTAGCCTGAGGGGAAAAAAACCATAGCTACATTTGAAATCTGACTGTATGTGCTCTTCATGCAGGGAGATACATCCCTTTGTCAGGAACCTTTGTGCCTCATGTTTGCTCACGAGTGTAATAGGCACATGCTTGTGTCAGAGACACTGTAATTCAAAGCATGTGGGGGTGCAATTCAATGGGAATTCCCAGCTGTAGGCACATGCCATCTCTGCAGAGTAAGACATAATTCACAAGGACTCTTTGAGTTTGAGGGTGTTAACTTTTGCTACCTCTGGTGCTCCTGAAAGCAGCATTGGTGGCAGCAGGAAGTGAAGCAACGGTAATCCTGGTGTTATTCTTTTTTTTTTTTTGCTTTTTTTAACTTCTTCTTCCCACTTTGCTCTCAACTCCTGTTTCCTGTCAGCTTACCTGGCGAAAACTCTACAAAGATGAAAGAGGCAGGAGAAAAAAGTCAGAGATGGTGGTAGAGCCGTAAAGTGAGCTGCGAGACTTCTCGGGGTTCAAATGAATATCAGGGATATGAAAAGAGAGTGGCAGAAATAATTGAACATCTCACACTTCTTTCTATGACCGGGGACAGTGCAACTTACTTCAGTGCCCTGTTGTTTCATCATCTTTTACTATCTTGTAGTACAGCACAGTGGTTGGGATAATAACAGTGGCTGCATACCGTGCCTTGAGCGCCAGGTAGTAAAAGACTGAACATTTATAGTCTTCTTCCTCACTCTCTCGAAGGCGGCCAGTAGAAACATGAGGGGTAGACGTGGAGGAGAGGAAAAAAGGCAGGAGAGATCCCTGTCCACCATTTTGTTCTTACATTCAAATGTGTGTGTGTGTGTGTGTGTGTGTGTGTGTGTGTGTGTGCGTGTTGACAGAAAGTGAAGCTAAACGAAACATATTGACCTCTAGTCCAGTCAAGAGCTTCTCTTTTGTGACTCCTAATTTTATGACACCCTCTCCTCCATTCAAGCCTTCTGCTGGGTTATATATCTTGTGGAGTTTAACAACCTGTTACTCACTGTATGAGTGTGTGTCTACGAAAAGTGTGTGATCACCAGCAGTGCCCTGTGGGAAGGGGAACTGTTTCTTTCGTGGGACACATAGTTGTTTCCTCTCCCCTGTGTAAAAGCAAATGTCCAACTGAGACTAATTAGCTAGACAAGGACCTGTAATAAAATGTTACACAATACTTCACAGACGCTTCCATCTAACTGTCCCGCTGTGTGGAGGTCTTCAGCTCACACACACACACACACACACACACACACACACACACACACACACACACACACACACACACACACTATACATCTTTGTCTAATTGAATATATTACTCCCAACCTGCATGTGTGTCTTGCACTTTTTCACCCAGTTATCTGACATCAACAGTTCTCAAAGCAGCGAGCCTCTTATCTCTGCCATGAATAAGTTTACAAGTTTTATGACATTGTTGTAAAAGTGCCATTGATCTCCTCTGTCACAATGTTCCTCCTTCTTCACTCTCTTTCTCTCTCTGTGACCTGAATCTTTTTCTTTCTGCTTTCTGTTCACAGAGACACTGATGGACACGAAGTGGGCCACGACGGAATTAGCATGGACTGCGCACCCTGAGACCGGGGTGAGTTTATTATGCAGTGTGTTTTATGAAGAATGAAATTGTTTTATTAATGGATTCACAGGGCGAAGAAGGAATTATGGAGAGCTAGCATCTTTTTTTGTATTCAAGGTATATGGTACGTTGGTGTGTGCGTGCAATTTGTGGCTCTACTTGCAAAAATTTGCATGCTTCTTAAAAGTTGAGCACTCCTACATCAGCAAATCACTCTAAATGGTATGTTTTAGCATTCAAGAGGATATGCCTCTTAGCTAGCAGAAAAAAAGACACACAGCAATCCAATTTGAATGACCCGCCTAGTCACAGATGTTCCGTTCTACCAGCCTCAATGCTCCTAAAACATGAAAAAACATCCTCATGAACTAGCCTCTAAGATATTTCTCGCCACTGACCCGTTGAATATCGAGTGCGCCCAAATCTACCACAAACAAAGTGCCAGTGACAGTCTCGTCTTTTCCCATGTGGTCTCCACAATGGGCTAAAGAGGAGCAAAAAGAGTCTTGACCTCTCTACTTCAAAGACAGCCAGCGCTCCTCCCATCGCTTTGTGTGGCCCTCTGACTTGGCCCTTGTATTCTGAAAGGTGGGCCCCCATTTTTTATTATTATTTATTTTTACTCCCAACGCACTGGCAGGGAATTTCCATCCCAGCTGCTGGAAGTCACCCACCCTTTCCTTTACTTCGAAGTAACTAAGCATTAATGAAGACACCCTAGCCACCTCAGCTGCAGCAATCAGGAGGACAAACCCCTCACAGACTTCAGTCCACTCCTTTCCTCCTCCCATCCGTCCATCTTTCTTTCCCTCCCCATCGTTAAGCTGCAACGTGGCAGCAATGGTCCCACCGCTCCAATGTAAAATGCCATAGAAACTTAAAAAACACCTCCCTAGTTCTTTTACAAGCAAACCCACAACAGATGCTCCTTTTCAAGACATGGAGAGATTGAAGAGAGCCTCCTGCACTCCAGATTTCCCACATTACCGAATGAAAGATTAATTTCTCTCAGGCTTTTTTTTTTTTTTTGGCCACAGATGGTGCATATTGTCGAGTTATGGCCACTCTTTATATTTTTTTCTTCTTACCCCAATAAATCAATTCATTGTCCAGTTTGTTTGTTTTTTGAGCACAATGTTTTAAAAGTGTGTTTATTTGTGTAGCTTTGTTGTCTCACAGTTGGAATATCGCAGCCGGTTGTGTTACAGTTGATAAATATTTCAGAATAGTCAGCTGAGAGAGCCAAAGATGAAGTAAAATTCAGAGATATGTTCAAATGTAGAGAGCGAGACAGCATTAGAGAAATAAAAATCAATTTCTAAGGGAAAAAAAATTCTTAGAAATAGACTCACTGACAAACAAACGATCCAGGATGCTGCCCGGCCATGTCTGAGTCACAGCACCCCTGTCTTGTTTCACTGTTACACAACACGTATAGAAAATGCAATATTAAAAAGCTACATAGATAGAACATCATCAGGGTCCATTTGAGGACTCAGAGACATCTAGAAATGTAAAATTAAAAAGGAAAAGTAGACACACTGTAAGAGAGGGTGAGGAGGATTACATCTGGAATGACTAAGATCTTTAACCTGATTTATTTGAGGATTTTTGGGGTTATGCTATCAATTCCCACCTGACACCATCAATTGTGCTAAGCTAACGAGGGGTCAGCCACTCTGTAAGGTTCTGAGCTGCCTAATGCACCCACACAGAAGACAAGGGGATCCATCTTCCTGTCTGGCTCAAGTGAGGATAGTAAATAAACACATTTCCCAAAAAATCTAGTGTGCTTTTTAAAGGTTACATCGTGTAGTTATGTCCCCACAAAGATCGCAAAACAAGTGTGTGTACATGTGTGAGTGTGTGTCTGTTTGTGTGTGTGTGTGTGTGTGAGAGAGTGTGTCCACATCATGTATCATTTATCCTCTAAAACAGTTAGTGGATGATGGGGGAATTCCACTTCATAGCAGGCGGGCTCTCCAGGGATCACAAATGACACTCGAAGGATTTTCCGAAAGCATTAATAGTTTACTAAAAGCTATTGTTAGTATATCATTCTCTGCTTCACAGACTTAAGTATTTGCCAAAACATGCAACAACTAAAATATCCTCAAAATTAGACTTATTTCACACATTAATCACAACAAACATGCAAAAATAAAAAAAAGAAAGAAATGCCAGCGTATTAGCATTAGCGCAGAACGTGCTGCAGCTACTGCGGTCCAGCTAACAATGCCGTATTATCTCAAATGTAATCAAGACCCACTTGAAATCTTTTTTTTGTTGTTGTTTTTTTATGAAAACCTCATTCTCTGCTTTAAGAAATCTAAATCTCTTTTTCCACGTACATTATATAACTGGCTAAATTACACAAAAAGTATATAACGATTCTAATGAAATATATGCCCATTTGTATTTTTGCCTAGGTCCTTACAGACGCTGTGTTCATTGTGATCTGATAGTCAATGTTACTGATTTGATTGGAAAGGACAAAGAGAAAATGGAGAGAGATGCAAATCCTGCATAAAGATTCATCTTGTTGGAAATCCATGCCAAGAAACTTGACCCTTTTTCACACGACCCACTTAATTCATTCAGGCTTGGTAAGCAGGCGCTGAAAGTGTTTAGCCACTGGTCCGTGTCTCACGGGGATGACCTTTCTCTATACACACATGCGCACACACACACACATACTGTACATTCACACAAGAACAGGCGGACGCGCACATATACATTCAAGCTCCCTCGTGCTCTCATATACACATTCTCACAAACACTTGGCTATATCGCTCGGTTGCAGTGGGTGATTTATTACACTGAACTAAATATCCATTGGCAGTTCATGCTTTTAGCTATCCCATTGACCCGGCTGGTGATTATCGATTCCCTCTGGTTGCTTCCTCCCTCTCCTTGCCTCTTGTCGGGCCATCGTTTTAATGCCACGGCCCAGCTACGCCTATTCTCCCTCGCTTCCCTGTGGCCTCTAGGGTCTTGGATGAATAGCCTTGTCTCCATCACATCCATATCGCAGCCTTAATTAAGATGCTGAGCACTCAGATGGAAACAACTGGCTCCTGAGATCAAATTGTTGCCTCTTTTTTTTTTTTTTTGCAAGAGTTCTAAATGTTTTGAGGCAAACGTGTCATAATTTAATTGTAGATGAGACTTTCTCTCTCTCTCTCTCTCTCTCTCTCTCTCTCTCTTCGTGCTATTTGGCAAAATGGCCTAAGTGATTAAAAAGACCATTGTGTAATCAGAAAGTCACAGACTGATTTTAATGGATTTACATAGCAATTCCAACGAGAGCCATGAGAAGTAGTGCTCCAGTCATGCGATTTCTTATCATCTTCAACTTAAAGATTTACTCTTGTGTCTGTTTTGTTGCCTTTAATTTCCCTTGTCTTTTAAATGTTTTAATTCATCGCAACATCTTATATAAAACATTTTGAATTGCCTTCGTATTTCTGTTCCCGCTATGCCAACTTTGCCAGCCTAGCTGTTAAAAAAATAAAATAAAACAAATGCACACTGTCTGATTGGAAAAGAGAGCAGATCCCTCAGCACACCCACCCACACAGACATACTATACACACAGGAATCCCTATTTGAAGTAAGATGATTTAATTGTGGTGTCCTCATTCAAGATTGAAAATTGCATTAGATTACAGTGTCTCGCACACCAAAAGCTTTTACAGTCTAGTTTGCTTGCACTCATTTAATGAAGCTGGTAATCAAAGTTTAGAAAATTTAATCCAATTTTATCCTTAGTAATTCACCCCCTGGGTATGGAAGTAGCATTGAAAGATGTAGAGGAGTGTAAAAACTGAGAAGCATGAAGGTTAGGCGACGCCTTTTCCCTGTCCTATTAGAGGACGTTGCAATCATTGCTCTGTAAATGAAGTGTAATTGGTTGTGAAGCAACATGGATGCTTCCTCCAAACAGATATGAGGCAAACATGCTGTGGTAGCTCTGTGTTGAAGGGGTGACAGGTTGCTCTAATTGTGATGAATTTTCAGTCCTCATCCCTGGCTTTTTGCTAGACTAACTAGAGATGAAAGGTATAGCATGGCAAAGGCAAGAGAAAGCAGTTGGAAACAGGCTTCTGTTTCTTTGCCCCCTGTACAATCATTAATTTAATATGACTGAGTGTAACTATTCAGGTTTAAGCGCAGGCTATAGTCTTTCTCCCAAATTATGTTATATGTATCAGTGAATATTTATAGCCTCTGACCTGTTTATGTTTCCTCTTCTGGTTTCTTTGTAGTGGGAAGAAGTGAGCGGCTACGATGATGCTATGAATCCCATCCGGACATACCAAGTGTGTAATGTACGCGAGCTCAACCAGAATAACTGGCTACGCAGTGACTTTATTCCAAGAAAGGATGTTCTACGTGTATATGTGGAGATGAAATTCACAGTACGTGACTGCAACAGCATTCCTAACATCCCGGGTTCCTGCAAAGAGACCTTCAACCTCTTCTACTATGAGTCCGACTCAGACTCAGCCACAGCAACGAGCCCATTCTGGATGGAAAACCCATACGTGAAAGTGGACACTATTGCCCCAGATGAGAGCTTTTCCATGCTTGAATCTGGACGGGTAAACACAAAAGTAAGAAGTTTCGGGCCGCTGTCCAAAGCCGGGTTCTACTTGGCCTTTCAGGATCTTGGTGCTTGCATGTCACTCATCTCAGTGAGGGTTTTTTATAAGAAGTGCTCCACCACCATAGCCAACTTTGCAGTTTTTCCCGAGACTGCAACTGGAGCTGAAGCAACGTCCTTGGTCATTGCACCGGGAACTTGTGTCCCCAATGCCCTGGAGGTGTCCGTGCCACTTAAACTTTATTGCAATGGTGATGGAGAGTGGATGGTTCCTGTGGGTGCCTGCACCTGCTCGGCTGGTTTTGAACCTGCAATGAAGGAAACTCAATGCCAAGGTAAGTGGTTTCACGAGTGGAATTTTATGTAATCCTGAAGTTTTTGTGACGATGGATTACTCTGGAGCACCGGAGGTTTAAGTCCTGTGAGGGCAAAACGTTGTCTGATTTATATTTTCAAACTCCATTGCAGGTTCATCAAGTTTTGGTCGTGAACCAGCCAGTTGCTTTCACAAATTCCAGTGATCATTTATACTTCTCTTTGGCGGCGGTTCTATCCGGTTCCTTAATTTTAGAGTCGGACAGGGTGTTCAGTTTCCTCATTCACTGAGTTCATATCAGAGTATATTATTTGTGGAGATATACTGCCGCATATGTTTGATTTTTAGTTTGTGAGTTGAGATCTAATTTTAATCCTTTTATGCACATTAGCCACTTCATTTTCCCCTTCAAATTCAAACATTAGCGGCAGTCACAAGTGGAACTCAGGTCTGACGTGTGAATCCTTCGTTATGTGTGAATAAGTAATTCGATTTAAAAAAAAAATCATACAATTATAACACAAATACTAGCAAAATATTCACATATTGTCATCTTTTATAATTTGACACTAAAGTAGCAAAAATACACCGACTGAAGCACTAACTCCTTTAAAGGGTGCATTTAGGGGGAGTTTCTCCACGGTGATCAATAATGTATCACATTATTACATTTGCACTTTAGCGTCTAAGGCATCTTCACAGCAAAAACTACAATGGGTGTGTAGTAAGAAGCCTCAGCCTGTGGTAACAATGATCGCTGCAGAGAGCTAATCTGTATCGTTCCGTTGCAGGTAACAGCCTCTGTCACTGGATGGTCCAGCTGTCACATTATTATGATCCATTTATTTGCCTTGTATTCTTTGAGACATTAATCCAATGACTACAGGGGTAAAATAATACACACTAGATGACAATGTCAGCAGGCGGCTGTTCACCTTTCTGACCTCAGTTTTGCCTGGCAGCTGGTTGCTAAATAAATGGAAATGCAGGAGAGGCTGTCTGTTTATGAAAGCTGGGAGGCCCCTGTGATGGTTTCAGGTCTGATGGAAAACATGACGAGTTCACAGAGGTTGAGAGCAAGGTGAATTTAAAAAGCAAGGTCTCGGCTGAAATGAGTGCAGATGACAGCAGGACGAGAGGGGAGGATAAATGGAAAGTGTGTGTGTGTATGTTGAGGGTGTTGGGCGTAAAATTAGGCCTAGGTTGTGTAGGTCAAATGGAGACAGCAGAATGAGGTGGGAGGGTGGGGGAGCTGGCGAGGTTATTGATGAGCAGGGTTGATGGTTACTTGTACCTACAGTTAGTGCACATTTAGCACATTTCCTCAGTTTCCTGGCCTGTAGTAGAGGGATGAAGTGACAGTCTTTCTCGTACAGTGCCGAAGATCAGGGAGAGAGCAGATAGACCTTTTTAGGACGTTTTAAAAACCCAGTGCTGAATCTTGTTGCGTTGTGGTTCATTTTGGCACTTGTTAATGTAATAATCATACTTTGGTGCGAACCAGAACATCCAGTACAAGACCACCTCTGTTTCCTAGCAAAATTGAGAGCAGCTCGATTCCAGCGAGAACACAATCCAACCCGGTTGCAGGAAAATTATAGGCTGTCTTCTTACGACGTTTGTCCAGATGTAAACAAGATGACGTGGAACCTGACAGAGACTGGACTTTACTTTTGCTAAATTCTGATATTTGCTAGACATCTGCACTGAAGAGTTGACTCTTTTTTTTTCTTATCCAATTAGCAGGATTTCTGTGGGCACATGAATGTATGCCCCTAAGCAAATACATTTTTTTTTCATTTAGTCTCCTTGAATTTGTGCTCTGTGGAACTGAACCAGACTTAATAGAAAACAAACCAAATGTATCAATTTCAATTTGGTTCAGACTTAGTCAAACAGACCAGAGTTGTGAAAGTGCCCTTAAACTGGCAGCTTCTGACAGACTCTTGGATATTGAATACATGCTTCCCTTCAGAATAAGAATGTCCATGTAAAACAAAGAGGATAACACCAGTCCGTGTGGCTAGAAACTCGTTTGTTTGTTCCGGGCAGCTCAAGGTTAAAGCCCTGGCAACACAGACCTGATAAAACGTTCTCTAATCAAACTTCACTGGAAACCACGAGGGATACAACCTCTCACTCTGCCTTTGCTCTGGTCCACTTCTCTCCTTTTTTTTTTCCTATCATCTAACACTATTTAACTCGATCGTTATTTCTCATCATCCTTTGGCTCTTCTCCTTTCTGCTTTACTGTCCTTGTTCCAAAATACAGTATCTCCTTCAGCTCCACCTCTACTTTTTCTCTCCCTTTCTCATTTCTTTTTAATCCGAAGGCCATTGTTCTCATTAATACACCACCCAAGTTACAGTAAGGATGTCTGCATTACTATTAATCGATGAGCCCTTTCTGCCTTTCCACTTGGTTGCTGCACATTTTTCACCCCCAATATACTTTACTTTTTTTTTTCATCATGCGCCACACTTTCCAATTTCAGCATTCATTTTAATCAGCTCCTTAAGCTCAATGTTCTGCATGAGAGGATAAGACACAAGGGAGTGGGGAGGAAAAAGACAGAGAAAAAAAGTGCCTGCAGGATTAGCATTTTCTATGCCTCCACCTCTTCCACCTCTCTCTCTCTCTTTCTCTCTCTGTTTTCTACCCCCTTGTCTCTCTTTCCTCCACATTCTTTATTGGTTCCTCCAAGGGGAAAATGGATGAAAGGAAGGAGATGACCCCTTTACTCGCTTAAAAGTGATTGATCAGCACTTTCAACCCAGTTTTAATAGGGATGCTCCCTCTCTGTCTTTCGTTAAGCTAACATGCACAAAAATCAATATTCTCGTACGCTGTGAGTTTGAAAGTTGCTCACATTTTGTGTAACATGAACCTAAATGTTTGAATGGGTCAGAATATTAAAAAAAAGGGGCCTGTTTTGTCATTTTTATCTGTTCATCAAGCAGTGCTTCTTGTTAGCTAGTGGTGTGGATAACTCTGATTGATGGTGGAAGAACAAACACGCTCAGCGCTAATGTACACAGTTCAGGCAAATGGTGGCTATGTGCTAATATTGAATTTTCACAAATAGGAACACAGTAGGAGCAGGAAGTGGTAATTTTGAACTCCAACCTTGGTTTATATCAACAAACTCAGGTGATAATACTCATTTAGAGAGACAAACGTGGCAGTGTGTCCTTGATATCGACGTGTAAATATGCTAGTGGGTTCAGCTAATATACTGGCACCTGTAAACTTGGCTTCTCCCACCAGCTTTTTTTTATGAAGCACCGCTGTGAACTCATTCATCTTTTCACAAGACGGTTTATCAAAGATATAGAGCCTGCAAAAGTGTTCTGGATCTGCTGCTGCTGCTGCTGTCAGCTTCCTCATATGTGTGCAACTTATCATTAGAGGTGTAAACTTCCAAATAGCTGCCATAAATGGAGATAATGCATTTGCTATATCTAGCAGTGTTGTCAGTCTAATTAATTAGGGCTCACCTGCAATAAGCAGTGAGGTGTTTTAATGTTTGTTTGTCTCTCAGGAAATATCAAGAGGTAGGATGTGTAGAGAGATGCGGACGTGCATTCGGGGACGTCACTGCATACATTGAAATGACTTCAGGCCAGGCTGTTATGTGTGTCCACAGGCATGTATCTCTGGACGATTGTGTTGAGACACATTTTTTTGTACACGTTCACAAGTAGCGTGTTTACCTCTGATTTCATGTACAACATAAAAAGCATAATTCAGATTAAAGCTCTTTGCCATCTTTTTTGGCTCTGAGAGTCATGTGTATAATTTGAGTTGACTGCATGTGACCGTGGAATTATTAAAAAAAAGCAATGCGCTGTTCAAAAACCCTTCTGCCTCTCAACGAACACGCTCAGAATCAATATCTCGAGTTATTCTTCACACTTTTCTTTTTTTCATCTTTCTCTCTTTTCCCATCAGCTTGCAGCCCTGGCACATTCAAGTTCAAGCAAGGGGACAGCTTCTGCTTGCCTTGCCCAGCCAACAGTCGTGCAAGCTCTGGAGCAGCCAGCGTTTGCTCCTGTCGGAATGGTTACTACCGCTCAGACACAGATTCTCCTGACTCTGCATGCACAAGTAAGTGAGACAGCTTTGAGGCGACCCAATAGTACTTTCATATTTCAAATCTATGATACTATTGTTACACTTCATTCAAAAACAAGACTACATGTTTTTTCTCCCCTGTCTAAATACAGACAGTCATCAAATTTATTGGTAGCCATTAAATCTCATTTTTAACCAAGAGGTAAATGTAAATCTCTAAATGATGCCCCAAGTAGCTTTTATCAACCCAGGAGGATGTTCCCACCACCTCACACAGCAGGCGAACGCTTCTTGCCTGTTTTTCCTTCCAAAACTTTATCATTCTCCCCAGCTACCTCACAGTGAAGTCTATCTGTACTCAACGCGTCAGCCTCTTCTAAAATGAAAAGTGGAGAAAATCTTCCATAGCAGGGCCCTTCGTTAAGAGGAAACATGCACATGTAGGAGCAAATTCATTCACTGGGGAAGAGAGAGGAATATCTTTGTCTGTTGCTGGGGTGGGGGTCTGATTCTCCCACAGTGCAGAAAGAGATAAAGCGCTGGTAATTGGATAAGAATTGCCAAGTGTCTGCCAATAGCTTTTCTTGCCTGCCCCTCCCAGCATTTTACACACATATGCACGTGAACGCGCACATGCACGCACACACACACACACACACACACACACACACACACAAACACACACACGATGGAATTGAGCATGCAATTCAAATTTGAACTCCTGTCCTCGTTTTTGTGAAGAATTGCTGGAACGGACTCTCATTATGTGGAAGAAAAAATGTTCTAGTTAATGCATGAAAAATGGAACAATACACGAGCAAAAGGAAAATTTGGGGGTCATGAATTATGTTGATAGACACTATGGAATAATGTATGCTAATGTGTAATGATATGTAAACTGTGTTTGGCAATATGGATCTCTCTATTATAAAGAGTGTATCACCGCACTGTCACCAAGACAAATTTCTTTCACCTATTGTGTACGGAGATTAAATTCATTCTCATTCCAAGCCTATTTTCCTCACCTCATCCATTCTTTACCTCCCTTTTGCAGCGGTCCCCTCCGCACCACGCAATGTCATTTCCAGTGTTAATGAAACCTCGCTTGTACTGGAATGGAGTGAGCCACGAGACCTGGGGGGCCGGGATGACACCTTTTACAATGTCATCTGTAAGAAATGCCTGCCGGAACGGGGAATGTGCTCAAGGTGTGATGACAACGTAGACATCTCACCACGACACCTTGGACTTACCCAACGTCGAGTGGCAGTCCGTAACCTACAAGCCCACACACAGTACAGCTTTGAGATCCAGGCAGTCAACGGTGTTTCCAACAAGAGCCCCTACACACCTCAGTTTTCCACAGTGAACATCACCACAAATCAGGCTGGTAGGTAGAACTCTGCAGCCTTGTGGCTATGTGTCAAAAATTTCGAAGTCTGAAAAAAAGATGCCAAAGAATTGTTTCTCTGCTTAAGAACTAGTGATCAATTTTTGTATGTGTGTGTGTGTGTGTGTGTAGGAGTATGTTACATATTTTGCCTTTGAACACGAATTGAGAAGGAAGACATTCTTCTGAATGAGCTTAGAAAAGGACCTTTTTCACACACCCACAGCATGCTCTGTACTAACACCACTCCAAATAGCAATAGCGAGGCAGTGTGTATTCAACATGTTGAACCTTCAGTATTCTAGCAGCCCACTGCCTCCAACCCACTGCTCAACCAGCCCACGGCAACATAACTAGGTCAATGTAACAACCAGTTCCTTTTTTTTCTGTTTGATGAGCTATGATAAGTTTGGAATTTGCCTCGAGATGTACCATGTGAACTGAATTTAAAGTTCGATAGGTAGAGTAGGTAGATAGACATGTTCTGTTGAATGCTGTTGATCTTCCTCTTTGCTTTTGTTCTTATGAGATGGTAGTCTTGTTGTTCTTCTCCAAGGGCTCTTAAGCTGTTCCTTGGATGGGTTTAGGCGCTATGTTAAATTTGCTTTCGGCAGGATTAGACAACACTGAGGATTATCTGTTGCCCCACCCCCCATCATCTTTCCAGCCTTGTCCTCCACAATTGTCTTCCTGCTCCTAAAAGATGCTTAAGGAATACCTTCTCTTTGCGGGTCTAAGACCCAGAGGCTCCACAGAGCCCCATGTTAGGCACTCATTGTTTTATGGGGAGTGTACTGACAAGGACCAGTGTCCATCAGTGGGTGCCCCAGGCCAGATGGGTGCAGCAGAAATGCAAGGAGGGGGCAAGAGAGCATCATCTGTGATTAGATTATCCTCTGGTGTAGTCCCAAGACCTTCCCACATGTGCATTCACCTTTTAAGAACCAAAATAAATAATAGGGTGGTGATAAGCCCTGGGGGCCACCTCCATGGTTACTTCAGCCTCCAGAGGAGGGACCCTAATCCCCTGGCAAGAGTAACCAGGGGATATGCCCAGAAAGCATTGTCTTCTGGGAGAGAAAGAGAAATGTGGAGGTCTGGGATGGAATGGTCTGGCAGGGGAGGGAGAGAGGGAGAAAAAGGAAAGCTTGGGGAGCGAAGAGAAACAGAAGGATGTCTGGCCACAAACACAAGTTGGGTAGGGAGTAAGGAAATGTATGGGGGATCAAAGAACAAAAAAACTGGGGATTAAAAAGTTTTAACAAAAATGTGAGGACTGGGGGAAGGGATGAAGTAAGGGGAGAAAGGCATAGACAGGGAAGGGATACTGGTCCGTTAAGGTGATGAAAAGCAAAGCGCTGTGGTGGAAAGTAAAAAGGAATAAATTAGGCAAGTAAAGGGAAAAGTGAGAGCGACAGTTGAAGTTATGAAACAAAAGCTATGAAGTAGACTGAGAGCAGTGAGTTAGTCAGAGATACAGAACAGGCCTGAACTTAGAAAAGGGAGACAGACAGTACTTGGCGGTTAATAGGCACATGTGGATAAAGTATAGAACACTCAGGTGGGTGGAGGGCCTGTGTGTTTTATTCTTGTCTACAAGTGCCTGCAGCGATGTATAATGTATAATAGTGTCCACATTTACGTGTGTGCTTGGAGGTAACACTTCACCTTGCGGATGGAGCAAAAAAGCCAGCAGTGGTTATTTCAGCATCTGTTTTAATTTGTGAAAAGGAATCTGTATTTTTGCATGTGCGTGAGAGCTCATTCCTACACTCTCACACAATTAGTGTAAGACAAAATTAACTTCATGTACCAGAGACTTATCCATCAGTTTCACAGTTTGAGTCAGTTGTCACGGGAGAATTAGATATCCTCTCTTCCCTTCCCAAGGACTCTGGGAGAGAAAAGTTGAGCATTAGTGAGGAATGGTTCTGCATACTAACTACTGGCCAAAGCTTTCCACAAAGCCCACCACCTAAGACTTTGTATTTAGGCTTATGTGAACATACAAAAGGGGCTATAGAACTTGAAAAGGCATAACACACAGAAAACTATTAAAAACGTGGATTTTTAAAAAAAATTCATTTTGCCTCTTGTAGCTCCGTCTGCAGTGCCCACAGTTCACCTGATGGCAGCCACAGCGAGCACCATGAGCCTGTCCTGGCTGCCTCCAGAGAAACCCAATGGAATCATTCTGGATTATGAGATTAAGTACCATGAGAAGGTAAGCGGCAATGTAAGTCAACACCTCTAATTCAATCCAATTTCATTGACACAAATTAGTCACTGTTTTACCCATACTTCTGTGAATGTGGAAAACAATGCCTCTGGATAAACACATGGTTGCAGTGAGGAGAACCGCCGTCTCCAATCTTTGTTACTCCCCACGTTCTTTTCCTGGATGTCCCATGGTCCTTTTCCTCTCTCTCTGTTCCCAACCATTTCCCATATTCCCATTACGCTCTGCCCTTTTCTGTACCCCCGATTGCATTTCTTCTTTTGCCCTCCCTCTTACCCCGGTCCTCTCTCAATCCATGCATTGCAAAGTTTCTGTATTTTCCAGGGGCCCATAGAACTGTGACTGGATGGGCCTCAGGGAGTAAACAAAGGCACTCAGTGTATATCTGCTCTGTTTGTTGTCTTGTCCTTCTCCCAACGGATTAACACGCCAGCTGCAATGTGCTTCTTAGTATTTCCTTTTTTTCTTTCCTCTTCTTCATATTTTTTCACCAACCTTCATGGTTAAATTGGTCATCCATGTCAGAAAATGTAGAGAATCACAGCAGGCTTATATCTGATCATCTCTGCCTGCAGGATCAGGGCGAGGCCATTGCTCATACAATGACCGCCCAACGGAGCAACGCCCGCATTGAAGGTCTTAAGGCTGGTACACCGTACGTGGTACAGGTCCGTGCCCGAACAGTGGCAGGTTACGGGCGTTACAGCACCCCAGCCGACTTCAGCACCAACCTACAAAGTATGTTCCTACTTTATTAATCAGGGATACATCGGGTTATTTGAGGATTAGCAGTAATACATCTATAATATTTCTGTGCATAAGCTTTCCTACGTAATAGAGGCTCAAAGCTCAAAGAGTGAGTATTTTTTTGCATACTAAAAAGACATGGAATCCTTGAAGAGAAATTGATGAAAATTTCTTTGCAGTCAGTGAAGGTATCATTTCATACTCGACTTTAAAGAGAAAGGTAGCATTAACCCGTCTTGCACTCTTCACAAAGGCAGATATTAATCCCGGTTTACTCTCTGTTCATACAGTCTGAAGAACACAAGGGCATGTTTTAACTTATGTAAGCATAAAACCCTAACGTGGGTGTGAGAGGCAAGCTGCACTAGCCTATTGTTAGACTTATGGGAGACCACACAGGGTGGCAGTCATAGGCTAGGCAAATTGTATGCATCCAGTATGGTACTGTATTAGAACTGTGACAATGTCTTGAAGCAATCTTTTTTTTTCCTCTCCTTGACTCCTAAGCTGACCCACCGAAGATGTGGCAGGAGCAGCTACCACTCATCGTCGGATCAGCCACTGCTACCTTGGTCTTCATCATTGCGGTTGTGGTCATCGCCATCGTCTGCCTCAGGTCAGAATACAATTTTTCAATCAGCTTTCTAAATAACTTAATACACAAGGAAATTGGCATGGTAGCAGTGTGGTAACAGAGTGGAAAATGCCCTTAGTTTTACTCACTGACTTTTCCAGAGCCATCAGAACATGTTCAAACAGAAGGACTTTCAGACACATTTGTAAAAGATAGTTTTTAATTCAACCTGAAAGAAAAAAGAAAAAAGATTGCTACAAATGTCAACTTTGTATGCACGTCCTCCAAACCACCCCAGAACAGTCTCAGTGGATCGCTGTGCCACCTGTGATGCCACTAGATGCCAGACTAGTCTTCTGAATCTGTGAATAGTAAGCAGCTTTGACTGGAAATGTTACTTTGCTCACTGGACACAGCATGATGGAGCAGCTGTTGGGCCTGATAGGCTTGCCCTCATGGCCCGGCACTCAGAATCGACTGTGCGGGCACCTGACCACAAAGAACCCAGATGCTCCCTTGTCTGCTGGGCCCAGTTGACTGTGGCTAACACCTTTCACAAAGACTGACATTGCATCAGCTGGGTTTAACCACATTTGTTTACCGACATACTGTTTATTTGTATGTATGGAACAGAAACACAAACCGAACTTAAAACCAGTTAATGGGGATCGCATCTGTATCCCTGTGTCTCAGATTAGTAGAATGTTGATTTTAGGGTTTGGCAAGTAATGGCTACAGTAATTCTCCTATCAATTAATGTCAGTTTATGTAAATAAATTCTTACTGATTCACGTGAAACGCGTGTGAGAGGTTGGCATCTACCACTGACTGACGCCCACTGGGTTCCGTCCACAAGCCAGTTTAGGCAGCGGCTGACAAGCGTGGGCATCGGTCACGCTAGACTGAATAATAATCTCCCTCCTGCTCCCTCCTGCCTTTTCGCTCTCCTCTATTTTCGCACCGTTACATTGTGTGTGTGTGTGTGAGTGTGTGCGCGCGCGCACGTGTGTGTGTGTGTGTGTGTGCGTACGTGTGTATCTGTCTGTTTGTGTGTATATGTGTGTCTCTCAGGGTCTTGGCTTAACCACTGCTTAGACAGCCACAGAAGAATAAGAAGAAAATAGTAATAACACAAAAACGCAGGGCTTCGGCATATTCCGGAACCAAATTATAATTGGAAATAAGATGCAAATCACCATCGGGTATTATTGCCCTGGTTACTGGTTAGACAACAAAGGAAGCACATTAACATGTAATTTCAACAGCCCTGCCCCCTCGCTCTGTCATCGTCTTTGTGTGTACCCCCCGTCCACCCCCACCCCCCCGAATTGCAGAAGGAAAACATGGAAAAAATATGAGAATACAGAAACAGAGAAACATGGTGTAGCGCAGTGACAGCAGGAGAGCAAACGTCTATGAGCAGAAAATAAAAGGCAGAATGAATTAAACAAACAGCTCCATGTCTGTAGGGTGAGGAAGGCGAGACAGTCGCATGCTTGCTGATTGAGCCTGTGTTTGTCTGGGCTGCTCATTTTAGAGGTACAGAGAGTGAACAGCTTCAGACAATGGTGTGATATTGTTTTGTTTGGTGTCTGCAAGTAGGAATCTTTTTTTTTAACCACCATCCACTGATGTTGTCTTCATCTACGGTGTATCCAATACACAAGGCAAAACATCTTCAGCAGTCGTCATCATAGCGTGGTTACGTCTCTTATGTTCCTCTGCAGCATTTGCACCCTGCTGCGGTCCATGTGACTCAGTTGTTTTCATCTTTCTCTACAGAAAGCAGAGAAATGGTTCAGAGTCGGAATACACAGAGAAACTGCAGCAGTACAGTAAGTCTCTTTGCTGACATGTCCGTCCATTTCTACCAACTACAGTATTCCTATGTTTCCCCCAACTCTGGTTTTAGCATCAAGTGCAATATCATGATTTAAGGTTTACAGAGCATTACACTGCGTAAACTTACTTTTGCAGCATAGATTCACTTTCCTGTTCTTGCCACTGAATCCCCTATAGTCACGCCGGGAATGAAGGTCTACATTGACCCCTTCACCTACGAGGACCCAAACGAAGCAGTGCGGGAGTTTGCCAAAGAGATTGACGTCTCCTGCGTGAAGATCGAGGAGGTCATCGGCGCAGGTAACCCACCAAAGCTCCTGAGCTACAGGGGGAAGACTGGTAGTCACCTCCAGGCCATTCCGTTAGAGGACTTCACACCAAGCGGTACTTTCACTCAATTCATCGCTAGCCCTCTCCCCCCCTCCCCCCTCATTGCCTCACTCGCCACCTCTTAGAAACCCCTTCTCCAGTATTACAGATGTCACCAGCACTCCTGTGTTGAAAGTAGTACTAGTTATATATCCTATTTTTTTTTGTAAGTTAGCTTAACTCACAATCCTAGTACCTTTTGCGTTGTTTCCCTCATCATGTGCGTTTGGAGTAGATGTAACACCTTTTGTGTGCTGGATTATTGTTTCAACTGTGATGTTAACAAAAGAAAAAACACAACCCAGGGAGCGGATTCACAAAGAGACTTTTGACTACTTTTATTTGTTCAAATAATTTGAATCTTTTACTTCAATTACTAATGTGTAGGTTCTAGACATAATACTTGCAAAATGACAGAAAAGAGCAAAATACAGCGAATAACGAGACAAGAAATAAGAAAGGAAAGTGTTAATTGGAAATATTTAGTAATGAGAATGTGGTGAGTCACTGTGTGTGTGTGTGTGTGTGTGTGTGTGTGTGTGTGTGTGTGTGTGTGTGTGTGTGTGTATCTAAGAGGGAGAGCAAGAGACAGACACACTCCACATTAAATAGTTACACTTTCACACATTGGAGCCCATACTTGCAATCGTGTAGATTGCAAAAACTGCCAGGGATGTCTGCAATATTGCAACAATAACATTTAAGTAATACGCCCTTAGAAAAAAATGATAAGCCACACTGTCAATGTCACACAGACAAATGGACCCATTGGTTTGTTATCAGCAGGCTGTGAACACAACCTGGAGCCTATCAGGTTATTTTAAAGAATTATGCATTGATTTAAACATCTAGATTTATGAAAATTATGGTTGTTAGTAATGTGTTAATGGCCCCCACCTGTGCTTTTTACTGCAGAGTAGAGCTTTTTGCCAATGGAAGGACTTGGTGGTACTTTCCCCAGTAATATGTGTAGAAGAAACACATTTTCTGCAGTGAACATAGTCTGATCAACCGTGTTTTTCACTTGGGGAAAAAACTTTGTTTACCCATAATTCCTGACTACTCCTTGTTTAAATTCTTCCTGCCTGAAATAGCTTTAGAGCTTTGTTCAACCGATCAATTTAGACCAGAGGTCTGACTATTAATTAGATCTAAGCCACAGTCAAAGTTTATCTTTGTGAAACCGACCACTGGAAGAGGAGAGCTGCTGTGCAAGGACAACGATTTGACTATAAATTATTATGACATCGCTGTAAATTTACTGCTGGAATATCCACGAGTCAGATGAAAGCATATTCGTGGATTGAAAAAATAAAAAATGAAATCATTACAGCCCCATACTGATAGGATTTATGTTTCAAGGGAAGCATTAATCCCGTGTGCTTTACACGTGTGTAATTTTTTTTTTCTGCTAATCTCTTCAGGTAATTACAGACAATTTGTTTCACCGTGCATAACCTCTCCGTTATCTTCAAACTTACTGACAACGTTTATCTTTAACTATGGAAAAGAATATATTATCATAATAAAACAAGGACAACAACGTGTATTATATTGGTGGTCAGTTTGATCCAGGAAAACAAAACAACATTTCAAGTATCTGGCTGTGTTTGGTCAGTTCGCTCGGTGTGTCATGGTTCAGGGGACAGCACCCGCAAAGTGCAACCATCCATTCATCCACAGTCACATGAAAGCCTGGACTGTGAAACAAAGGCTTACCCACTCGTCCCTCACATCCTGTACTCCTTCCTTGTTTCTCTGTCATAAAAGTTTATGACATGGGAAAAAACATGGAATGTCTTTAGAGACATGGAAGCTGGAAATATTGCCCTTCAGGTCCGGTATCATCCTTCCAAAACGCTTGTTGTTTCTCTTGACTTTTACACTCCTGCCAAAGGGAGGAATACAAATGTCGGCCTGCAAGTCTTTCCAACAGTCTACATGCACATTTCTCTGTCCCGAGGATAATCTTTTCTCTTGATTGGGTTACAAATGCTGATTTTTCTATCTTTAAAATGGCTGACAGCATATCTGCTTGGGCCTGGAGTCAGTCAATTATGTGCCATGCCATATCCAAGTATCCTTGAGCAAGACACTGAGCCCAATTGCTCCTGATGGCCCTGCGACGGACTGGTGACCCGTCCAGGGTGAACCCTGCCTCTCACCCAAATGTCAGCTGGTAAAGGCTCCAGCCCCCCCCCCCCCCCCCCCCCCATGATGCTTAACAGATAAGCTGTATCGAAAATGGATGGATGGATGGATGTTTCCTGTTACCTCCTTTTCATCAAACTGTGCGTTCGAAACAAAATTTACCAACTGATGCTCATAAAGTTGCTCCCGAAACACTAACCCCCCCCCCCCCCCAAAAAAATCAGAGCCCACGAGCCTGTTAAGTGAGTTACGACCCTCTTACATATTGTCCTACGCATCATAGTCAGGGGAACGCGTGGGCTTTGCAAAGCAATTTATGTGATTTGTCGTCTAGTCACAAAAGGCTAATAGTTATTTCTCTCAACCCTCCCCCCCGAAATATGAATCCTATTGGGATGGGGCATCGGTTATGACAGGAGTTCTAGCCTAGATCGGCTTGATCCCAACGCTTTTTTAAAGTGGTTGGGAAGCAATTCATAAAAGTGAGTTTATGTGACACCTGTTCCTTGCACTTCTTACCTCTCCCAGTCTGTGGTTGTGTGTTTGCTACTTTAGATACCCTCCCTGATATTTGATGTTATTGTTGTAGCTATAGCTAAATATTTAATGTGTTGAATTCACTTGATAGTAATATCTCTGCTCAAAAGCTGCAGGACTGTGCCATGTGAGGTTTTGAGGTTTCTTAGCATTGTATCTGAGCCAAAATGGAGGACGTTGTGATGGCAGAGATGGGAATCCCTACTACTGCTTCTGCTACTACCATTACTACTGCTACTACTACTACTACTACTACTACGACAGCTCTTCTACTGCTGAGGCTACTACTTGAAACCCGTCTCTTCCAAGCGTTCGCCTAAAAAGTGACGAACCCTCAACCCCTGTCTTCCCTCTCCCCCTCCTCTCCTCTGCCCCCCTTCCTCAATCCATCCCTCCATTCCTCCGTTGCCCCCCACCCCGTCCCTCTCTCTCTCCTGTCTACCCTCACTGTCACCTTTGCATCACACACGCTGTAAATTTTCTGTGCACACGCTTGGTGTAGACTCTAAACGTAAAGCATCCACAACCCCCAGAACACCCAAGCTTCTATCTCCACCTATCTCCTCCTCCTGTGCTCGCTTCTCTAGCCCCTCTGAAGCTTAGCACCCCCCCCCATCCACCCCCCATTCCCCTCCTCCCTTCAGCTCCAATCACCCTACCTTACCCATTTTATTTATTTAAACATGCATTGGCTCAAGTCACGCTTCACTCTCACCATGCCGTTTCTTTTAATCTGTAGTTTTTAACAGCACAAAGTCACTGTATGCCCCCCATCACCACCATTCCTTCAAAGTGGCCTAGAGTCCTGGCTTCTCTTGCAAATCCCCATGTCCCACTCCTCCTGCTACCCTTCCCAGGCTCCTTGGTTCTAACCAGTTAACTGTCCCCTCTCCCCTCTTTTCCCCCACTCTCCTCCACTCTTCCGTCATGCCTCTCTCCCCTCCCTCTCTCTCTCTTTCTTCTTTCCATCTTTCTGTCTCTACTGTTTTCTCTTGGCTGTCTCACCTGGGCTCTCGCAGGAGAGTTCGGGGAGGTGTGCCGCGGTCGCCTCAAGCTGCCTGGTCGCCGGGAGATCATCGTAGCCATCAAGACTCTCAAAGTGGGCTACACTGATCGGCAAAGGCGGGACTTCCTCTCAGAGGCATCCATCATGGGCCAGTTTGATCATCCCAACATCATTCGCTTGGAGGGTGTGGTCACCAAGAGTCGACCTGTGATGATCGTGACAGAGTTCATGGAGAATGGGGCACTGGACTCTTTTCTAAGGGTGAGTAAAAAAAAAAAATTAATAAATGAACACACTCACATACTTACTAGATAAAAGGTTTATAATAAGATACATACATACCCATCCAGATCGGTTTGGTCTTGCCTTTCATTATTTGACTTTCTTTTGGAGCCATGAAAGGTCTTCTACGTGTCAGATCCCATTCAGGCAATATGTGAAATTTACAAAGAGCTCAGTCTTTTATGGATCCCTGCTTCAAAGTCACATCATATAGTCTATCAGAGACAGGGGACTAATACAGGGAGATATGGAGAAGGAAAGGGCTGGATGTAGTGTTCTGGTAGAAAAAGAGAGAGATGTGAAAGATGCAGGTAAGGAGACAGTTATAAAGAGAAGATGCAAGGGAAAATACAAGGCACTGACGAAAGAGTGACAGGGAGGATAAATCAAGGTAAAAGCCAGATAAACATATATCCCTTTGAACATGCGACCTTGATCTACAATCCAATTCATCCTTGTCGTTCCCTCTTTTCCTTTGCCAGCTCAACGACGGGCAGTTCACCGTCATCCAGCTGGTTGGCATGCTGCGCGGTATCGCAGCAGGTATGAAGTACCTGTCAGATATGAACTACGTGCACCGAGACTTGGCTGCCCGGAACATCTTGGTCAACAGCAATCTGGTGTGCAAAGTGTCAGACTTCGGCCTGTCCCGTTTCCTTGAGGACGACCCTACAGACCCCACCTACACTAGCTCGCTGGTAAGTGACGCTATAAATATATCTATGTGTTTGTATGTGTGTATGTTTAAATCAGTGTTTAAAGGTGCAACATGCAACATTTTGACATCAATAAAGTAATTATAGAGGCTTCAACTACAAAATATGTCTAAAATAAGGTTAGTAGATGGAATAAAAGATCCTTAATCTACAAATTAGTGACAGATAGACGGTGAAGAGGAAGAGCAACTGCGCTTGTGTTTGTCCATTTATTTGACGGGTTGGTGACATCGATGCTCAGCAAATCCACCGGTTAAACAGCGCATACCTTTTTTGTAGTCTCTCGAACACAGATCATTCAGGTTTGCTCTGCTAGTGTCTCTTCAAATTTATCCGTGCTTGCTTGTTTCCAAAAAAAAAAAGAAAGAAAAGACAAAACGTAGTGAGACATTTGACCGGAAAGCCAACCCCCGTGCTCTGAAGCCCAATCAAACCTTGACAACTTACGAGTAGCTTGTTGCCTCAAGAAATTTTTCTGGAAGTGCGCCACGCAGCTGCGAACCCTCTGCAATCACTGCAGATGGCCTGTTTCCGCAGAAGCATAAATTCAGCTTAAGTCTCTTCTTCCTGTGCAACCAATAAAAGAAAAAAAGGGATTTTGAAAAAAAGTTAAGGAAAAGGCAAAGGGATCCAGAGCAATGTCACAAGAGTGAGGGATAACAAGTCGTCGTGGTAGAGGGAAGTGATGGTGTTAAAAGGAAGTGTATTCTTAGCTTCAAGAGACACTGAACTCTCTAGTCTACACATTGATTCATATGAATCATCTCCAAAATAACTATATTGATGTTACAAAATGACTCTGTTGCACCTTTAATGTCTACACTCCACTTGTTTGTACATATCATTTTGTTGAACCGTGTTACTAATCTTGTGTGTGTGTGTGTGTGTATGTGTGTCCGTATGTAGTGTTGGGTTAAAAAAGCATGCATCCTTGTGTTGTGCACCAGTGTTTCCTCAAACCTGTGTTTTCTCACCCTCTCTCTCCCTCTTGTATGTGTGTGTGACTCTGTGTTTGTGCTCCATCCTTCCAGTATTTCATGCTCACCTACTCATTCGCATATCCACAGGGAGGAAAGATCCCTATTCGATGGACGGCTCCTGAGGCGATCGCCTACAGGAAGTTCACCTCGGCTAGTGATGTGTGGAGCTACGGAATTGTCATGTGGGAAGTGATGTCATATGGAGAGCGGCCGTATTGGGACATGAGTAATCAGGATGTAAGTTCAAGTTTCCCATCGGAATATTTTTCTATTATCGATCTATTTTTTTGTTTTCCATCCCTTCCGCAATCATAGACTAAAACTAAACACTCAAACACATTTTCTCTCTGTTTAACCAGCCACTCGCGGTTAATCTTTCTCTGGCACCTTGTTCTTTTAATCTCACCATATTTCCTCAATCATCACTCTGTCCTTTGCTCGCTCTTTTTCTTCGACCCGTCTCTTTCATCTCTCCCTTCTACAAAACACTGGGGTGATCAGAAGTGGTTGTGATTTGGCCTCTCATCATTTCTCAGGTGATAAACGCTGTGGAGCAGGATTACCGGCTGCCTCCACCTATGGATTGCCCCACGGCGCTCCACCAGCTCATGTTGGACTGCTGGGTGAAAGAGAGGAACCTGCGACCCAAATTCACCCAGATTGTGGCCACGCTGGATAAACTAATCCGTAACGCTGCCAGCCTCAAGGTGGTCACCAACAGCACGCAGTCAACTGGGTAGGTTGTATAAGGATTTTTTTCAAAAAGTGCACAGATAGATAGATGGGGTGTTGCTTCTGTGGTTGTTAAGCTCTAGCATCATGAGAGCTGACATCTTCTTCTACTGGAAGCCTTTTGATTTGTTGCTTTATTGAAAGAAGTTGCTGTATGGAAGAGGACTACCAAGCTGTTTTATTTGAACCTGAGCTACAGCAACTGCAATATCCACTGTGCAAATACTCCTTATCAGGCTTGATAAAGTGTATATGTGTCCCTCTGACTCAGCTGGAACAAAATCTTATATCAAAGTGCAGGTTCCCAAATCGGATTTTTAAGCTCTCGCAAATGAAACCTGGAACATTACGCAAATTAAAATGACTATCGATCATTTGTCAGCGGTGCGCTTAATCAATGATGTCACCTCACATTTTGCCGCCTTTCGCCACAAGCTATTTCTTGGAAAGAAATTGAAAGATAGAAGGTAGCAGAGTTTGAGCAATTGGGAGGGGGGGGTTGACCTACCTATCTGTCCCTGCATTGGGGTCTTTTTGTCTTGAGGGAGGGCCGCAGACAATCCTGGGTTGGGCTCATGGGGGAAACCAGGGTCTCGGTTGGCCACCGGAGTGACGTTCTTAGAAGATTAAGCTTGCGGTTAATTAGCTCGATTAAGGCGATGCAAAAAAGAGATGGGAGCGCCTTTTAATTAGCCACTAACAAGATTTTAAACGGGCCAGCAGAGAGGTGGCCTCCTGCCGACAAATCTGGAGGAGTGAGAGAGGATACGGTTGTCCTGGTCGGCATTGAAGGGTGGATGGAGTTTAAGCATAAAAGTCCTTTAGTTGATGTGTTGACGTGAAATTTGACATGACTGCGTAATGCAATGCAGCTGTGGAGTGTAACGAGCAATGGAGTTTTGGTGACGTTAGGCTTCTGGGCACCAGCGTAATGAGTCATTTCTGTGTTTTTCTTTCAACTGTTACTTCTTACACAAACAGAAATAAAACGACAGATATTACAAACATGAATTCGCTCAACATCTTAAAATACAAAACAGTAACCTAAAACTTTGGAGAAACTGTGACAGCTCCAGCCTTTTTCTTTTTTTCTTTTTTTTCCCCTTGTATTAAAGTCTGGCTTTTGTCTGCATCACTGGATGGTGTGCAACATTACACACCGCTTTCCTGCTGTGTTCCTGCTTGTGGCTCACATGTGGCCAGAAACATTCTGGACCTTTTTGAAGCCAACTTTATAGATGGAGGACTAACAATACCCCATTAAGAGGAGCCAGCGTCTGCTTTAACGACGGCCTGAGGCCTCGAGCTCCAAAGCACAGGCCTTATTAAAAATCACTCCATCTACACCACTCAATGGAGCCACTGTATCACTCTTATTAACTCCCATTCTTTGCCCCCCCTCCCGCTTCTCCATCCCTCTTTTAATTGTTAATGAATCTAATGCCATCAAAAAGGATGACAGGGATCAGCAGAGCAGAGAGGAGTGGAGACAGTGCTGCTCTTTCTCTCTGCTCGCTCCCTCATCTTTTTTTTTTCTCCTCCCTCACCTTACTGCACCTCCTCCCCCTCTCCATCACTTCTCCCTGAGTTCTTACACGGTTTTATTAAACTTCCAAGGTGGCCTCTATCTGCTGCACTGATCAGCAAAAGGTAATTCTTTAAAAGGGCCTTCATACATGCAAAAACACAGATTGGCGCTCACGCATAGACGCTGATTTAACACACAACAAAAAGCATCCATCCATGCACCTTTACAACAATGTTAATGCGGCAACACACATCCATGAGTGGACTGTATTCCATCCATTGGATGACATATCAGATAGAACACATACAGAAGTACACGCCTTCACTACATAATGTAAATGCATTGATTATGTACCAGACGGGAAACGGCTTGGACCTACAAGTTACTGACCACCAAAACCGCATCAAATCCGCTTTTTTCCAGATCCAATTTAAAACACATTTGTTAGCGGTTGTAAAGTGTAACTCAACACAACCACTGAAATTGTTTTTCTGTCTTGACAGTGAACTTTGCTAAACACCGACTTATCACTGCCAGAAGCAGAGACACCAGCACACAGGCCCAGAGCTATCTGGATATTTTGTCATGAGATGCAACAATCCTGCTCCAGCGATTCTGTCAGATAAATTCCTGTCTAAAATATGTCCGCTTAGCGACTCTGACAGCAAGATTGCGAAACGCAGATTCATGATCTCCTTCCATGTGAATCGCAACGTGATAAGTTATCATTTCAAAGGAAACGTTGCTGGTTTCCACCTAGTTTTTGTGTTAGAATGAATTTAGCAGAGAGCTTGAATCATCAGCTGTGGTTTGAACTTCAGATTACACTTCCTCATTCAAAACAAAACACCATGGTGACAGCCTTGACTGCTGTTTTATTTCAGGGGTCGGGTAGAAGAAGGCCCCGGGTCCTCTTTTTTGTCCGAATCCATTGACAGAATGAGAGTTTCATTCATAAGCAGCCTGTGACCGGCAACAAACTCAGGGGACTCTGGTTGTTGTAGTTTTTCTTGTTAATTTTGAAAGCAAACAGCATAGATCTGTTTTCCCTGTTTTCAGTCATCGTGCAGCACCAGGCGGCCCAGTTTTATCCAAGTCCATCTCTCCAGCTTTGATACCTATTCAAGAATTGTTTGTTTCTTTTAAAAAAAGTTTCTAAGTTGATCGGATCCATCTGCTGAACACACACGTCGCCTCACCTGCTGCAGCACTCACCACCCAAGCCTCCAGCCAGTCTCTCCACAGTCATAAATGTGAAGACCCCCCCCCCCCAACCACCCAACCCAACCAAACCCCACACCCCCTTACCTCACACCCCCACCCCCCTTACCCAAATCACTACTCCTTACATTTGGAGGAGAGGAGAGGAGAGGGGAGAAGAGAGGAGGAGAGATGGAGAGGTGGACTCAGTGGGATGGGGGTGTTTGGGGGTGAGGTTGGCCGATAGAGGCAGTAGAGTAACGACCTTAACCCTCTCTCTCTCTCTCTCTCTCTCTCTCTCTCTCTCCCTCTCCCTCTCTCCCTCCCTCCCCTCCCCTCCACCCCCTCAATGTAGGGTATCCCAGCCCTTGCTTGACCGCTGTGTGCCAGACTATACAACTTTCACCACTGTGGGGGACTGGCTGGACGCCATCAAGATGAGCCGTTATCGTGACAACTTCGTCAACGCCGGATTTGCTTCCTTTGACCTGGTGGCCCAGATGACAGCAGAGTGAGTGGAGCAGATTCAGCTAATCAGGCCTGAAGTGATTGACTGAGCTTGAGTTTGAGCGTCAAATTAGCTCCATACAAATTGACCTTGGCGAAACAAAAATAGTCGCATGGCTAAAATGAACATGAGACGTTGGAAAGTGGGCCCAGGGTAAGGTTCAGACGTCAACTAAGTAAATAAAGGATGCAAACATAGCTTATTATTATTATTATTATTATTATTATATTGCAGATATTGAATTCCCAACCCTTTCTTGAGGTGCAAGGATAACTGATGACTTGGGAATGTGCAGCATTTTACTTTAAAAATATTTTTTTTAATGAAATTGAAAAGGGAAAACAGAGACATTCGGAATGCAAATGCATGAGTGGGAAATGAGAAAATCTTCCATGATTCCCATGTAATGTGGTATGAAATCGACCAATCAGGACCAGGTTAATGTACAGTAGGTGTAATTATGCAACCCAGACAAGAATATTAACAATTACATGCGTTGAGGCACCCCCCCCCCCCCCCCGAAAAAAACAAAACAAAAAAAACACTGTTTTTAATCTCGGCAGTCCTTTCTTTTTTTTTTTCCTGAGCTACAATCTCCATTTGACCTTGAAGACTCACCCACCTTCTGCCCTGTTAACAAACAGGAAATTATGTAATGGAAGTCATGAAAATTGGAGACCAGTGATGATCAAATAAATGAATTAGGATTATAATGATAAATAAATCATCTTCATTAGCTGCATAATTGGCAATGGAGGTGGGGGTAATTTGTTTCAATTTGGCCAGGCTGACAGGTGTGGTGTACTGTGGCTCTCTGTTGCCCTTAATGGCCAGTAATTCCTCTAATGGTTCCCATTTATTCTCATTTCATCCTCTGTCGCTGCACTGATGGGGATGGCGAAATATAAAAAAAAACAAAAAAACAAAATAACAAAAAACACACCATTTATTCGTGTGAAATTACAGTGATACACCCTTATTTAGCTTGGGAGATGACTAATGTGCAGTACGAATGCGTATGTGTGTTTATGTGTGTGGGTGTGTGTGCATTTAGGCAGGTTTTAGACACACACTTTTGTTCTCAAATGGATAGGGCCACAAAGTCATTGAGACAAGCACAGTGTATGGTATCTGAGTGTAATATTAGATTACCCGGTATTTGTTTGCGTGTGTGACTGAGCAGAGAGGACACAGACTGTGGCAGAGCCCCAACAGTCAAGCTAATCGCTTCCCCAGACGACGCCTGCTCTCCCCGCCCGCAATCGACAAGGGAAATCAAACAAGAGAGCGGAAAAGAGAAGTTCTTGTGATATTATTGTACGGTGTTAAACCAACATGGTGATTAGATTATAGCTCCTGACTAATGACGGCCAAAGCAGGTACACTCTCTCAGGCCCTTTTTAAGGGTGTATTAATATCAACTGTATGTCAAGATTTATATTTTCCCACAGCAGCCTCACCTTGAGGTTAACATGGACATCCACTCACTCTGCACACTAGGCTGCAGCTGGCCTGAGCCCTTTATTTTGTGCTAGAAGACTCATTTACAGGTTCTGCTTTTAATCGTTGCATTTTTGTCTGGTGATTTTTTTTTTATGTTCTGACAAGTGCCGTTCAACAGAAGCTGATTTACCGATGCACTCTTAGTGCGAGTGACAGACCACTAACAGGAGTAAATAGCTTTAAACATTTCTTATGCCTCTGTGGCTCTCAAGCTAAGTGGCAGGCGCTGGGAAATCTACCAGCTGCCCAACGGTAGCTACATTTACTCTTTAATCATTAACTATTACCTTGGAACTCATCTCCTTTGCCCACCTGTCCGGCAACAGAAATACGTCGCTTTGACACCTACTTTCATCAGGAGTGGATCCTCATTCTGTTGACTTAAACTCAGAGGGACATTTTATGAGTGATTGCCAGGTTTGTTTACCTGTGGCTGAGAGTGAAATTTGCACTTCAGCTTTGAAAAAATGATGTTTGCTCACCTTTATTTTTACAACCGAGCCATCTGTACTCATTTACTCTCCTTTTTTGTGTGTGTGTGTGTGTGTGTGTGTGTGTGTGTGTGTGTGTGTGTGTGTGCCCACAGGGACTTGCTGCGGATAGGGGTAACGTTGGCCGGCCATCAGAAGAAGATTCTCGGTAGCATTCAGGACATGAGACTACAGATGAACCAAACACTTCCTGTCCAGGTGTGAACAACAGGACACACAGACGGATGCAGTCGAAGGACAGCCAGACCGAAAAAACAAAACAAAACAAAAAAACGGGGGAAGAACTGTGCCAGAGAGAGCCATTGGAAAAAAAACCCTAGCTGCCTGACCCATCTCTGCCAATTAGACGCTACGAAACTGGCTTGCAGTGCCTCTGACTAGTTAATTGTTGTTTTTTTTCCCCACTTCCACTTCCTGTTTTTTCATTGCTCATTGTTGTTTTTGTTTACTTTTTTCATCCAATCAGGATTTGTGTGTTTTTGAAAGAGGAGTAGAGGAGTTCCACCCCCCCCCACCCCTCCCCCCACACACACACACACACACCTCCCTTATATCCCGTGTATGCATCAGCAGCTCTGGTGTGGGTTTGCATGCAAGTGTTGGCTTCAGCCCCCGAAAATGTCACAATCTGAGACCGCCACCCCCTCGACCCAGCTTTGATGGACGTAATAATAGTAAAGAATGAACACCCTGGTATAAAACAATGAAGAAAACTTCATGTACATATATATATATATATATATATATATATATATATATATATGAACATGCAGGAGACGGAGGACAATTCTTTCCCTGAAGTTGTTTTTACTGTGCACGTGTGTGTTGTTCTCCATCTTCATATTGAAGGTGTGTTATCTAAAGGGCACTTGCTGAAGAAGGGTGAGGTGGTACAAGACAACATATGATGGACTAAGGTCAAAAATCAAGAGGATGAAGAAGGTCTGATGGTCATTTTTTTTCTCGGACACACTTGTAGAGCACCACATGACCTGAAGTGTCTCAGGATAGTTTCACAGATTGGAATCACTCGTCATCAACATGAAAGTGTTTTATTTTTGTTAGTCCACACACCATTTTTTTCTCTTTTGGCTTTCTTACTTTTTTTGGGGGGGGGAGGGGTGGAGTTTTTTGTGGTTACAAAATGGCTGGTCAAACGGAAATATCCCCCCTACTGGACACTACCTGTGATATCAAGGGGAGAGACAAGGACTGTGGCAACTCAACAGACAGACCACTAGGCCTTTTTTTTTTTTTTTGAGTGCATACTCGTATGTGTGTGTGTGCGCATGTGTGTGTGCGTGTGATTAAGTGTGCTTGGATGTGCAGGTGTGTCACGTTGCACACAAGTATCCTGTACAATACAGCTTCCGCTATTTGCCACTGTGGAGAATTAACGCATGAACTGAACCGTGACAAGGAGCAAATATATCTTGAAACAATTACGCTATATTCTGTGGACAACTGTTAAACATTCTTTTTTTATTGAATCAAAAAAATGAACTTTGGACATACATATATGCATATATATATATATAGATATATATGCATCAAGCAGAGAAACCATTATGGACATCTTACTTTCTACTTACTATTATCTGGATTTAGAAATAATCAAAGTTCTTGTTTTAATTTCTTGACATCCTCCCCTATGTATTTATTTGTACCTCATTCACCCCCTCCCTCTTTTACCCCCCCCCCTCCCACCACCAACCACCAGATGGACTATAGACCATTTGGGACAGTGGACATGGAACAATCAGAAGGAAGAGAAACTCCAAGAGGATTCAGCTGATGAATTGATGATTATTAAACAAAATAAATTGCATATGAATTGGATATTGTATTTTTGTTGTTGTTCTAAACAGCCTGTACATGTTTTGTAACAAAAAAAAAAACACGATAAATTACAAAAGAAAACAAAAAGGTGTTTTGATGAGATGGAAGTGTTTTTGTCAAATGTTTAATGAAAGAGAGCGAGAGAGAAAGAGAGAGAGGAAGAAGAGAAAGAGAGGATGAGTTGAGATGGACAACAGCGATGTTAGATCTTCAGGTAACAATCACACCTGCAGACGCATGCTGCTGTTGTACATCTTGTCCTCTGTTGATCGAGAGAGTGTGTGTGTGTGTGTGTGTGTGTGTGTGTGTGTGTATGTAGGTGTTTTTAAGAGCGTGTGCCACCTTAACTGGATATCAAGCTGATCCCTGGTCTGTTCTCATTCAGAAGGATCGAGTTGTTACTAATTCCAGGGACAGTTTTTTGTACTGGGAAACCACCCCCTTTTTATTTATTCTCCATCGCCTTCAACAACAGGATCCCCTCAACTCATTTTTTTGTGTTAAACAATTGTTCAAGTCTCGTTAGCCATACAGGCATGCATACAGGATCTGCAGTTTACATCCCTGCACCAGGATCCTCATCAGAGAATCCGGAGATGTCATGACAGAAACCTATTGGTCTTTGTCTGTCAGGTCGATTAATGCAGCAGACGATCTGAATTTGCGGGGATACGAGAACCCAAGCGAACGCAGACATATGGCGGGCTGACCTATCATTATCTCTCTTCATTTCCTGTCTGGCCTGCAATCATCCTGTCTCAGTTCAGGCTGCTGCATGATTAGTACAGTACAGGATCAACAGCCCTGGCATGCAGACTTCCAAAAATCTGCAGCACCCCCCAACCCTCTCTACCCTTACTGCATAATAGCAGCTGCTTTACCTAGACCATACCATTTGCCTTCATCACCGAGGGGTGTCTGAAGCTAGTGGATGGGGCTGCATCACTGTTGTGATCTTCCAGACAGTCTCCACTGTCTTTGAGTTGGAGCTAATGAATGCAATATGTGAATATTATTAGTTAGGTGTGTATTGATGCATAGCGTGATGTTAGTAACCATGCAGTAAGTCTTGCCATATTACTTCTGTCCGCCTCTGTAAATTCCCTTCAAAAGCCACGGGGGATATTTATGCAAAACAACCATGTGTTTTCTATTTTGTATTGTTTCATTTTTGGTTTTTTTTGTTTTGTTTTGCAGACATTTTCACTACGCTACGAGTACACTCTGTAAAGGGCTTCCTAACCTGTAACAGTTGTGCACAGTCAAGTAGTAATATGAGTTGTTGTGTACTACAAGAAATTGACATGGAAAGATAAAAGTCCCGCATCATCAGATCAGATTGGATGTGTATGAATCATTGGGTATTGTCAACAGGAAGTGTTGAAAGCGCCCGTTCAATGAGCACATTTATTTTCGACATAAATCTGATTTTGTTTTACTCTACAACAAGACAACTTCACTGAAACTCTCACAGGAATTAAAATATTACACTATTCGATCATCTGAACCCACCCCCACCACCACGATGGTAAACTCACATGTGGCACCAAACAAGACACAGGTGATGAGCAAAAAAAAGGATTAAAGAAGGGGTGGGGCATACGCGCGCTAAACACAATCAGATGGCAGACATGCCCACTTGTGAAAAATGGCAGTGCTGTGGAGCTTGCATGAACTATTGATGAGGTGCACATGGCGCTCTGGGGTCTGGAGTTGTGTTCACCCAACTCAATCGCCCGTGAGTGATGAGCTAACTGGCACTGTTGCGCATCTTAGAATGATTAAACTGCCACCACATGAACGGCAAACAATTAATCTTTTCACACATTCATGGACATGCTTGTGTTTAATATTTAACATCCGCGAAGAGGAAAGAATCTCTTTTGAGGTTGTTTTTTTTTCTTTCTTTCTTTCTTTTTTTTGTCGTTGTTGTTAATGGTCCCCACTGCAAGTTGCTGAAAGATGGATTGTTGTGTGTGTGTGTGTGTGTGAGTGAGTGAGAGAGAGAGAGAGAGAGAGAGAGAGAGAGAGTGAAGGACTTCATACAGAGAAAACTCTGATCTAAGGTTTGTCAGATATGGTTCTCTGCCAATAGGATTCAGATTATCTCAACATTCCCTCTGTGTTTTATATCCCCCAACTAATCATCCACCCTCCCCGTAACCTTTTCACTTACAACTTTCTGAACTGTCTTTGCTTCGGTAGTCTGTTTTGAATAAATATATACAGTACTTTTTTTTCCTTTTGTCTTCTAACAAAGCTCACTCTACATCTGTCTTTTGTTCAATTTTGAAAACACCTACTTCATGAAAAAAGGAAGTGAGATGTCAGAACGTTCGGTACATTTGTAATGAAACGGGAGGATGGGATAGAAGAAAGCGCTGGAAATGCAAGTGTTAATTCCTCTTTGAAAAGTATTGAGATGTATTTAATGGTGCAGACATACACAACAAATTACAAAAAAAAAAAAAATATGATGATGCATTCTTGTAGAAATATTTTTAAAAGACCCTTTTGCAATTAAATTATTTTAAGAAATGTGATCGGATCTCCTGACTGGTTTTGTGTTGTGTTGTGTGAATTGATAATGAACTCCTGACCTGTCACGCCACCGGCCGAAGGGAACATGTTCCGTTTGTTTCGAATAAACAAAAACGAGAATCAAGGGAAAGTATTATTCATTTACAATTATGATTCAAGTAGAAGTCAAAGTACAAATATAAATATGTGCTTTTATTGTTTGATTTGATCGAACAATAAATAAATAATCAAATCAATTTAAAGCTTAACAAGAACTGTATTTTGCATTTGAAGTATTCACCTTCATGGAGTTTTAACCAACAAAAAGTTTTACCCTTGAAATCCAAAATGGTTAGCCGGTACTTAGCTCAGTGCTAACTCAGCAGAGTATGGCATTTCTGTGAATGACGTGTCACTTCCTTTTACGTCGTGATGAAGACTGTACATTCAAACATGTTTGCGTGAATCCGGTTTATTTAAGGCTTTTACATTTTTTGCAAAATAGAGGACTGAGCTAAGTGCTGGTCTACCTGTTTTTGATTTCACGATGTGTCTGTTTTTGATATCTACACCCGTGAGGCAGCACTCATTCGCCAGTCCACTGGCATTCGCTCTCTATAGGCATCATTTTTCCTTCTTTCATGACTTTTTTCCATCCAGACTGGAAGCAGAATTCCTAAAAATAACCTGTCATGACCTGTTAGCTTGAAGGCTAGTGGCCTACATCAGCAAAACTATCCAAAAAAGTTAAATAACCTTGAAACACATCGTACTGCATAATACACACCAGTGTGACGGGAGCTAAAAACAAACTAAATGGATAATCAAAGAAAGTTCATTTTGCCAACAAAGCTTTCACCGAGCCAGAAATCCTCTGTTTCTGTTTTGGTTCAAGTTTTCTCAGGTTTTGGGTCGAGAAAGAAGGAAGTAAATATCTACGTTGTTGATGCCTGTTGCAAGAAAGGCAAATATAGTTTTATTTTGGATCAAGGATTTGCATCATCTAAAGGAGAACTGGCTGTTTTATTTTTCAGCATGCAGCCAGGTCAGGGGAAGGGTAGGGGCTCACACACACTCTGTCACATCTGAATATCAACACTATTTCTGGATTAAGTGTAGGTACATTTTGCTATTCTGCAAAAGAAAACAAAAAACAAAAAAACCTACTTTGGGGAGTGATATTCATTCTGAAGTTGATTCAGAGAATGACTCCCTGCGTCCTCTGTCATTACCAGAAAATAATTATTGTCATTATGTGGCTTTTAAGAGGTTATTACAAGGACTAATCCTGTTTAAATCAGAGAAATTACCAAGGTACGTAGACCACACCCCCGGATTGAACTCAAGAACATTTTTCTTTTGCAGTCAAGTCTACCTGTGAGCAGCAATTCCTCATTTCTTCATCCCAAATCATTCAGATTTGATGTTATAGTTGCAGATGGTAGTTTGGGCTAAATTATTCCTTTTGCCTTGTTCAAGCCTGAGGACATTTAGAGTAAAAGTGTGTAAAAATATTTTTTTTGTAACGCTGTTTTTCATCTTCGCAGCTACAGGCACATTATGAGTGGATATTGATCCTAGGAGAAGTTACTCAGAGTTCATCTATTTCTGACGCTCCTAAAGGTTTTTTTTCCGCCTTTATTAGTTTTTTTTTGTTTTGTTTTTTTGTTATCAGGAATTCATTCACGCTCAATAAGCTATTCCTCTAAAGTGGTTAGCTAAAGCAAACTGTGAAAAATCCTATATGTTCAACTGTACATCTGCCAGGAGGAATAAGAAAAAAAAATGTTTTGAAAAGACTCGGAGTCAGATATAATGACTCAAAAGTTACGATCATAACGTAGCTCTTCCTGCCCCCCCCCCCCAAAAAAAATGTTGGCGTCAATCAAAAAGTTTGAAATCTACTGAAGGTCAATAACTCACAACACTCCAAAATATGGTATTTCAAACACACTAATTAATATGAGCTTCTCTCCTCTCTGCAGACACTGCAACACTCTCTGTTTTCCAAATAAGAGAAGGATGCTCAGATCATAGATTCTACCTCATCCAGCCCTCCCTCTGTCCCCTGGCTCCCCTCTTCTCCTTTTCTCAGTCCAATTATAGTAAATACAGAGCCGTGGCAGTCCCAGGCGCTGGATATAGTAGATATTTTCAACCCCCTTTAAATGCATTCAGAGAAGTTCCATCTGAGGATTTTGTGGATTCTTTTTTGTGTTGCAGCTGGCAGAATAAATTTCACTTTAGATCTCCCCAACTTCTCATTCTCAGTGTGTTGTCAGGTGATTCATTTACTTGGGCCGCTGGCAACGGCGCCGTTTCAGGGACACGGGATCTACATTTTCTTCTCTCCCCTCATTTGTATTGGTAACAAGCTAGAGTTTTACCCAACCGTTGTGCCACTATACTTTAGCAGAGGAAATATATATGAACGAAATAAGTCAACCCAAACTGTTGTACCCGAAGACAGAATGACCATATCATAGTTATTTTGACCAGCCTTGATAGCTGGTTCTCCATCCGTGCTCTTTAAGTAGTATAATCTGTCAGTTTGAAGTAAACCAATGCCTAGATGAAGGGTGTGCTATACACTTTCCTTTGGCTACTGACAGAGTTACATTCCTCCAAGCTGGAGGATATTGATTGTGCGCAGGCCTGTTTCATCAAAAAATGTCATACCATGCAAGAGAGAATTATTGAGACGTCAATTAAGATTAATTTCTTACCCCCACTTGGTCAGTGAGGCGACATTAGCATGAATATCGCTGTGCATTAGCATGTCTTAGCCACATGTCGGTCAGGATGATGATCAATGCAGAACATGATCACACACTCATAAGAAGAAAAAAAAAAGACTGGGTTTCCCTGCACACTCCTAAGCAGCTTCTTCCCCTCATTCCCAAAGCTCAACTCTGTCTCTCTTTATTCTATTATTCCCCAAAGACAATCCTTCCCTCTTCCCCCTTAAAAGTTCCCCAAAACACCCCCCCTGCCACTCTCAGTCGACTCTGTCATCTTCGCCTCTCCCTTCTGCCATAATCCCTCTCTTTCACCTCAGCTGGCCCAGCTAATTGGTCACGTCTGTACGGTGACACGGGGACCTGACATAATTGCTGGACAAATAGCGAGGTGTTTAGCTTCGGACCTGTCTCAGCTGAACAGTACGCGCACACACACACACACACACACACACACACACACACACACACACACACACACACACACACACACCAGCTGACTGGAAAGACTAATTACCACCCCAATCCCACAATTTGCTAATTGGCAAATATCTCCAACAAAGAATTAGTATATGAGTGTACCCTTGTGTGTATGTGTGTGTGTGTGTGTGTGTGTTTGTGTTTGTGTGTGTGAGTGTGAGACACGGGGGGGGGGGGCGTGTGCATGTGTGCATCCTTTGTCCCTTTCCTTTTAAATAAAAATAAATGAATAAGTATAAGTAAGTAAGTAATTAGTGTGAAAAAAACATTAATTGAAAACATAAAATGTGCAACATGCATGATATGAGTCATCAGAAATTTGACTTCACTAGTTCCATTCGTTCCCAGCGGCCGTCTGTAAAGTGTAAGTTTCACAGTTGTTTCTTGAACTTCATTTTAGTTTTCTTGCTGCTGTCTGTCGTGGCAGTGCTAATTACATTCTGTTTTATGAGCTTAATACAGTCCCAAATGAAATTCATATATTTTTACCCTGCACACAGTGGTTAGTTATCTCCCCCCCCCACTCTCTCTCTCTCTCCTTTGTCATCGGCTTGCCATCTTTTTCAAACTCCTGCATTCATTTACAGACCTGATTGAACTGCTTATCTCGAGCATATCTTTTGCATTTGTATGTTAACAATCGATTATAGAGTAAATCTCAGTGTGTCTCGACCTTTTCAGCAATCCACAATAAATCAATCTGAAGTTTTTGCAGTGCATTTCAAAGCTTTGTATCCAGTAGTTATAAATGTTAAATACATTTTTCTCTGGTCACAGAGTGAATCATCCACTTCTATTCAAAGGAACATCACAAAGGATTATCCTATTACAAAACCCCTGAAATATTTGACCTCCCGTTTACATCGCCCCTTCTCCAGAGGGGGACCAGGCCATTTTCTGCCCCAGAACAAGCATCCTATTGTTGATTGTTTGGGTACAGCTGCATGGTCTTTCTGTCTGATGACTAAATGTGTCTACCAGGGAGACAATAGTCAACCGGGTCCTGCACCCACCCGTCCACCCACAACTTGTACCGCCGGGTGACCTGAAGTTCATGGTCAAATCTGGACAGTTGGTGAAGATATATCATGTGTGAAAGGTACGGCAGCCTTCAGGTGCGGCGAGGTCATTGAACCAGGACATTAAAATTCCGCTGGGGGAAGAAGCGGCGTCCTGATGGCTGCCTGCAGGTATCAAGATAGAGCTTTAATTTACTATAAACAGAGTAGCATGATGCATAAATCACATCATAAAACCTTAATAATGTGGGCCGACTATTCAGGGGAATACAGTTAGCACATACATCAGTGCATATCCCTAATGAGATCATGATTTGTCTTTCTTGCAGACACCCCCCCCCCTCCCCGCTTCCCCTCCTCCATCCCTCCCTGTGTCCTCGTCATAGTTTAGCAGACATCTAGCAATCTTGCACTTGTATGTATTCATGAGAGTTTTACACGTGGCTTCAAAAGGCTTTAAGCATATTTGGGCCAATTAAAAAAAAACCCCACCACCACCGCAGAGTCTTTTATTGCTAATATGAATTCTATTGATGAGGTTTCAAAGATTCATAATGGGAGTTGTTTTTTATTACTTATACAATCAATAGGAGACAAACATTTAAGATCATCTTTTAATCAGCTAATTGACCTGTCTGCATGTTGACCGCATACAGCCCCCCCCCCCCCACCCCCACCCCAAATCCGTTAACTGATAAGAATCACCGTGTGGAATGAAAATTAACAATAATCGTTCACTATTAGCTGACGTAATTAGGAGATATAATATCCCAACAAGCATCTGCCGGCTGCTATTTCTTTGATGTGAATAATCCAGCCACGCCATCGATTATCTTGCTCGCCAACTAGAGGATAATTAATAGCTTGTGCTCCACACTTATGAAAGACAGTCATGACATTGCCAAGTCGAGGTCATTTTTCCTCTCCATTGGTGTCATCAGTAGGTATGAAGGTAAGGGCCTTGTTCCTGCCTGACATCTCATTAACCGCTCGTCGATATTTATCAGTCTTAATCAGAGCTGTGGCAGGTCCGGTGTGATTACTTCCTGGGTGTGAAAGCAATCATACCTCGTCCTCCCCGCTGTCCTTGATTTACGGAGGGAGAAACAGTCTGGCGTGGTTGAGGAAGTTTGAGAGAGTTATGTAAAAAAAAAGAAAGAAAGAAAGAAAGACAATAGCATTGAATAAAGCAGGTCTTTTTTCTGGCCTTTTTAAAAAAATTATATACTGTATGAAATACATGTGCACCCAAGCTCGGCCGTACGATTTGTTGTTGTTTAGCAACGATGAATTCACTTCACGACTTTACATTTGAGAACCGGTACACGTTTCCTTATCTTAAATGTTGTTTTCTTTTTATTATTATTATCTCAGACACAGAATGAACATAGTTGGTTTTTTTTGGTTGTTTTTCTGAAACAAATCTTCACTATGGTTCACGGGTATCAACACAACTGAAGCGAATGAGAGGGGAAAAGTCGCCACATGATTTTCACTGAAAAACATACAAAACCCGAGATATCAGTGAGACAAGTATTATTTGGGGGGTAAATGATGACACTTTACAATCATAAAATAAGAAGCGCATCAACAATATAGGGAAATGTTCAAATGAAGGGAAATGAAACCATTTTAATTTAACCATTTAAAAAAAGGTAAAGGGGGATAATTGCTGTCTTATAGTCTAAAATATATTCATCCGCGTCCGTCGTCAGGTGTCCAGTCTCACCCCCCGACCCCCCCCCCCCGACCTCTCTAAGGACCGCTAACAGGGCCAAAGTAAAGCAGTCTAATGTCAAGTGGCAGCCAAACAAAGGTGAGGCTGTGGGGGGTGCAGGATAATGTGCTAACATTCTTCGAGGCTTCGCAGCTGTGAGGCCAGGGAGGTGTTTTTATGTGGAACCAAGTGTCAACTCATTACGGACCCAACTTCACCTTCCTGCACTGCCATTGACCTGTAAACAGTACAAGTCCCCCGGAGTTGTCACGAAACAAAGGCGGCGGGTGAAAACGTGCTGCTTGAGTGTGAGGCAAACGCAGCGGGTAAAACGCTTTTATCCTTCAAAATAAGATAAAACAATGAATCCAACTGTCAGTGTTTTTACACGTGAAATAATGACGATATTCATGTCAGGTCAGGTCAAGCTTTTTCTTTCTTTTTCCTTTTTTGGATGCTTTGTTTGCGTTAGCTTTGCTCCAATCGCATCATCGGACTCAGACGGAGAACCAATCACAGTCATTCACTCACAACAGAGAGTTTTGATTGGACAAAACTGACCGATATGTGACCCCGCCCGCGGCCAGACTCAGACATCACGGTGGACGGGGTCATGCTAAGGCCAGATCGTGATGCATCTTGGGAAAAATAATTCTTCATCTCTTTGAGGGATGAGCGCAGTTGTGAAATCAAAAATGTAGGACAGCTGGTAAACAGCGAAGCTATCATTCTGTTAAAGTAGACACAGATTTGAATAATCTAATCAGACATTCATGCTTTAAGGATTGTTGCTGCCCCTCGCGCTTCAACACAGGGCATTTGGTTTAAATAGCTTTATAGAGATGAGCCTAAACACACAACGCTCACATATAGCACATTAACAAAGATTTGCATCAAGCCCAATTTAGCAGAGTACGCTATCAGGGTGTAAATGGTGTCCAATAAAGAACAATAAAGGCTTAGGATAGAGCATAGTTAGTGCTGGCAATTACCTCTCATTACATTCTAGATCGTTAGAGCCGTCATATTAAACACATGGAAGATGTGAAACAAAAGCTTATGCACCACACATCAAAGGCTGCCCATAAAGTCAGCTTCTATAACAAGATTAAAATGTGCTCATTTGTGAAGCCGTAGTGCTGTGTTTTGTATAAAAGGCCGAACATTTTTGACATTAAGGGCAAATAGCTGGAAGAGTTCCCTTTCTGTTTTTTTTTCTCCCCTCTTCTCTATCCACATCTTTAATCCTACACTCGCTAGTTGTGTTATACTGCTGTGCAGAAGAAGAAGAAGAAGAAGAAAAAGTCTTAATTATAAAATTATTTCCAGCTATTGCAGCTTTTGTGTTCATCAACCTGAGTCAAAACTCACAGGGCGGAATTCCAGCGTGCGCCGGACGGTTGCACTCATAGCAGATTGGTGACTGATTGGTGCGGTGTGTGTGTGTACGTGTTTGTCTGAGACTGCGTGTGGTTAACCCGCTGGCTTCTTCATGTTTGCTTTCATGTCGTCATACTCAGTTGCAAAAAGTATGCGTGCCTTCAGAGGAGATGGTTTTTAGCCTTGTTGACATATGAACACACCCTCCCTTGCCTTGCCTGATGGGAGCATAAAAAAAGGATTAACATCATGTTTGACAAAAAAAACCAAAAACAAAACTAGACATGCTTGACAACAACAATGCCAAAACACGTCCTACCGCACATGCTCCAGTGGTCCCGTGTGATGTGATAAAAAAGGCTGAGAGGCACAGAAGACATGCAGAGGCACAACACACCCGATACCAGTGTTATCACACCGTGTAGCCTTGTGCTAAGAGAGTGCAAACACCTGCGTAATAGTTTCAAAAAAATAGAAATGATACTGCACGTACGACAAGGTATTTAATTAAGTTTACTTCCATAGGGAGATGCGTTGATGTGCAACCGTGTCATAAAAATATCGTCGCCTCCTTAAAATAACTCCAAAAAGGAGTTGTTTTAGGCACACACACACAAAAAAATTGTCAAAAAATGAATTAGGCAATTATTTCAAGAAGGTGACGATATTCAACGCTATGCAACAGGCATAGCACACTAGCAACTCAATCACAAAGACAATGAAAGGTAAGGGACTGACAAAAGGACAGGTGTGCGTGTGTGTGCGTTTCTGAAGCTAAAACAAGAACAGTTCATTAGATAGGGAGGTAAGTTAGAAAAAATATACATCAAACTGTTAGCTCTGTAAATATAAATATGTATAGACATTACCACATTCTAAATTCTGCAGTAATTTGTTTAATGTCTTGTTCCCACTTCCCAAAGTATGAAGTGGACAACGAACAGTTATACCAAGATGGACGGCTAACGCTTGTCTCTAGATCAGATGTGAGACGTTTGTCCAGGGGCCATCAACAGAGTCCAACACTGAAAAGAGAAAAAATGTTCGATGACATCACTTTTAAACAATGTAGTGTCATAAATCACATCGATGATCTCCTGCTTCTTTTAAGTTGGAAAATTCCGCACTATTAGTTCCCTTTCTTTTTGGCTCTTATTGTTTTGACCGACTTTTTAAAATCATATAATCTCTTTTTCAACGGTTTACAAATACGTGAACTCATAGTTGCTGACAGCCCTTAAAGCGATCACTACCTGGCACTTATCTTGAAGCGCTACGCCAAACCCCAAATAAAATGTCACCGGTTCACGGTTGCACCAGTTTGAGCAAATCCTAAAGACTAAGGACAGTTGTTTGCCTTTCAATGAATTTCACATGGAAAGTTTTGAAACCTACCTTTTGGATGATTTAACTGTGTAGAAATTAAAAAAACAAAAAAAACAAAAACACAACCACATTGCATTGACTTCAGATGTGCTAATAATAAGATGGAGATTAATTTCCCTCCTACTTTTTACCAGCCTTCAGATTTCTCTCATCTCAGATGTAACTGTGCAATAACTGCCGTTATGCTAACCCTGCGCCTGCGAGGAAGCTTATGTAGAATCACCTACGTACGTGTGCAAGCTAGTATCGTTTACTTTGATTCCCATCCTGCACATGTTGTTGTTTCCTTGACTCAAGGATCTAATGGTGAATATACTTTACATAATTGGCTTTGTGGTGCAGTTGCACGGAAAGTTCAAGGTAAAATAGTTCTGTGGGTGATGCAGCGTGTTTAATGTAGCAACTGAGCGACTGCATTAATTACTGTTATCTACTTGGTATCTGCTGCCTCAGGTGGTGATTCCAGAAGGATCATTTATCACTGCGTGACATTACACACACACGCGTTACTCTAACACAGTCCCTCTCAAATAGTGGGGTGCCCCCCTGGTGTGATGGGGGGGGGGGGGGGGGGGGCATGTAACCCCCAAGTTATCTGCTTCTTTGTTTTTTGCCTTACTTGAATAAAGTGAAATTGTGCATCCGCTACAGTAGGAGGCAGTGGCGCTCTCAACGTCAGAGTGTGTGCAGGGAGTATTCGTTCTATGGTGTAAGGTTTTTTTTTGGAAGACCAACACAGGTTTCTTCTCTCTAGGGGAGTGTAACAGAAAATAATTGAGACGCACAGCTCGAACATGTATGTAGAGAACGAGATCGATGGGAGTAGCTTTTTTTTTAATTGCTCATTTGGTGAAACGCTCCATAGAATTAGTCTGAAATGCATTTTGGTCAAGAGAGGAAGTGACGTTAAGATCAAAATAAAGTGATCTTTGACCTCAAATCTTTCCAACGCCGTTGATTTAGCTCATTAAACCACTGCTGTGACTTCTCTGAAATGTCCCCAAACCACCTGCATTTGTTTTAGAGTCAAACATTAGATGATTTTTATTGGGATAGTAAATTTTACACACATATTCTTCTGTAGTATTTCTGCTGTGCCTCGAGCTGCTAAACTGCCTGTTCCTGTTTAGACGTTGTATATATTGGTTTGAATCGCGGAGCCTCTGGTCTAAAAGCTCAATTCTCTCACTGTTAACTTCCAACTGGAGTTGAGATAATGTGGCTGTCTTTACGGGCTGGGCTAAAGTTTCTCCTCAGGACATACACGCTCTCGCTGGACTGGTGATTATTGCCAGGCTTTATTGACTTTGCCAGGGAACTCTCTGTCTTGCGCACACGCGCACACACACACGCACACGCACACACACTAACATGTATGCCTGTATACAAGCACGGTTCACCTTGAAAACACTGATACTGATGTTTCTCCTAAAGGACTTTGAGAACAGCGGAAGGGAATTGAATCGATTTGGTGATTGTGGAGACAAGCTGTGATTATGCTAATATGCCTTTGTTATGGCACACAGAAATGGAAAAGAAAGCACACAGCTAAGCTCTTTAAAAAAGGGCGCTAATTTCTTACTTCTCTCCTCTTTTGTTGACTCCTCTTTGAACCACCATGCCGCCCACCCCACACCACTTCTAACCCCCCCCCCCCCCCACCCCCCCTTTCCTTCGTCTGTTGCCGATGTTTTAATCCTCATCACCATCTGCCTCCTGCTCTGAGGGTCAAAGAGCGGTCATGTTTGCTAAAATCGTGTTCGGATGTGGTCAGAAATTATAACGCTCTTATGTTGGTCATGCTTTCGCTGGCCTCGATCATGTTTTTTTTCCTCCTCCTCCTCCACCCTCATCCTGTCTTCTCCTCCTCCATCCTCACTGCAGACACCAACGATGGAGGAAATTAAGTCCGCATGCTATCAATGAAGCCCGTAAGCAACACACTCCTCAGGATTGTTGTGCCTCTTCTTCTTCAGTCCTGACATTTTGTTGCAAAGTGATATTCTCGCAAAATTATTACTTTTCCTGTCACTTTGCCGATTGTGCACTGGTTTACATTTCCACTGACCGTTTCCATGTTAGCCTGAGGCAACATCAATGCTACGTTTTCTGTTCGGTTCCAATGTTTGCACCTCGCAGCTTTACAAAAAACATCAACCTAAATCCTCCCAAAAAAATGTTACAGTTGAAAACTCTGCTGCAGCCCGTGACAGTTTGACGTGACATGCTCAGAACAAGCAGGACACGGTCGCCAGCATATCATGTGACTCTTGCAGAAAAAACAAACAAACATCAGCATTGACTGTCAGAGGTCAATCTCACAAAGATAACAAATTACAGGCGGTTGTTTTTTTTTGTCAGGTTTTTGTTGAGTTCCGGAGAAGACGGCAAGAACGGACTTCATCAAAACACTACGACCATGAAGCAAAGACCATGAGGGTGCCAGTGGATGTTACGTTACTCTCATGTTACATCCCTGAGTGATGATTGAAGATTACAGAAAACCGCTGATGCTTGTGGACGATCCCGAAAAATTAGTTTCAGTCATCAGGTGATATCCAAATAGTGAGGACAGAACTAGAAGTGAAGCGGCTTGTCATCGTCTACTAAAACACACGTTACGCCCCAACGCTTGCCTCTTGTGATGTCATCCCCCCTGCATTCCTTTTTTTGCCACAGCTTCCTCTGACGATTGATATGTGAAAAGTTGCAGTTGCTGACATCTCTTGTCTTACTTTTCCTCCTTACGTATTTTCTGCAATTTAACCGCAGATTAGAAACACGTGTGCTTCCTGTTCAAATCTGCGCTCGCGCAAACAGCCACGCGTTATTTGCTTTCAGACGTGTTAGTATGGATGTGGATTCGTTCATGTGTATGCGTGCTGAAACTTTTTAGTGTGAACAAAAATCTTGTTAAGGTTTTAACGTGAGAAAACATTAATGCTAAAAACCAAGCTACAGGAATATGGGAAGGAGTAAATGTTAACTGGTTAATAATCAAGCTGGTCAAGCAGTGTTTAAAAAATCTGCACACCTCCGCAGCGAAGGATGCAACATTGTGAGCACGCGTAAAAGAAAGGAGAGAACATATCTGTCCGGTTCTGAGCTCTAAAATCAGCCGGCATGGAGCACAGAAAAGAGGAGACTGTGATGAATAGCTTTCAATCAGGCCACAAAATGGGTTCACACACCCCTCGCAAAGGGGTTTCGTCAGATAATTGCCATTAGCAAGAAAGGGTCTTCGGATTACTTTGTAAGGAAATAATTTCAATCTGATGGGGGTCATCAGTCGTATGGACGGAAGAAAAAAAAATCTAACCTTGTGAAAGAGGAAACGTCTTTTTGAACATGTAATTTTCACCCGAGGCTTCAGATAGAGCTGAGCTTCTCTCGCGTGAGACTTAAAAGTTAGCGAACGGCCTCTATTGCTGACAAGAGGATTTTGACAATGGGAACGCTTGTCGTCGTTCGGTAGAATTCAATCTAACTAAAGTGAGCTTATAGTACCATTAACTTTTATTACATCATTGTTTCAAAAAAAGTCAAAATATGTTTGATATCATCTTTGGTGATGATGCTCGCTACAGTTCTTGGATGTCAAAGACGAGGAAAATCACCCGCAAAGAAAGTGGACATGCATTAACACCACCTACATATCCAAATATAAGTGACCACATATGATCTCACACCACATTTTTCTCAAAGTGAGACAATGTGTAGCTGAGGACTTGTAGATGGATTTGGATGAAACCTCGATGTGGGTGTTGTAGAACGCCAAAAGTGGGAGGGATGTAATTGGCTGCTGAATCTGAGACTGGATTCTATTAAGCTATAAAATGAATACATTGAATTAAACTCTCCATGGCACTTATATTAGCATTTTGATATGGTTATCAGATGGCAAAGGCACACAGATTTTTGCAAACAACAAGAAAAACCAAACTGTAACACTGAGAGGCAAACTGTCCTGAGTGTGTCAGTGAAGGAGCCTCTCCAGGCAGGATGGAAGAGTTGACGCCGCTTCCTCCTTCAACTGTTCATGTCATAAAAACCAACCCGACTTCATTGCGAAGCTTTCAGAACGTGTATCTTTCTCTACGAATCATAGCAATATAGCACAAAAGAAATGGAGGCATTGGAAGTGCAAATATCAAACGGAATTTGCACGATTCATTGGTTCCTTAATGCCATTTGGCAACTGAATAACAAAAATGTAAAATTAATGAAAAAAAAAAAAGACGAGCTGGTGAGTACGGAGGCAGCAGAAAGAGCTGGTAAACCAGAGTGGTGTATGTGGAAAAAAGGCTTTTGGCAGCGTTTCACAGTCACACAACGAAACCAGGGTGATCTAACACGGAATATATGAAGTGACCACGACCTCTTAGCACCGTATTCAGTGATGACAGTTTTAAAATGGCGTTGCGGCACCTGCAGAGAAAATTACTATCAGTGAAGATCCTGCTTTGTAATGGGAAATCCCAGCAGTTTTTGACACAATGTGGTGTAAAGAAGTTGTATCAAGTTCAGCAGTTCTGCTTCTGCCTTCATGTGGACTTTGACATGGTCAAAACAAAACAAAAGTTTTGCATTCCACTTTCACACAAACACACACACACACATATATATATATATATATATATATATATATATATATATGATGACACACAGTCAGACACGCGTGTCCATCGGTCTTTTGATGCCACCATGGCTTTAATTTCAATCTATACATCAATACGGTAATGAGATTCATTTCAAGAAATAAATCAAACATTTCATTATGACAGCATAGTTATTCATGATGTACAATTATTCTACCTTTTGGAACTCAATGGTCTATGCAACTCAATATTGTTTCACTCGCTTTCCTCAAAGGCTAGTACATTATCCAAACCCATTACCTACCCTCTTTTCAATCCGAGCTTACTTTGCCCCAAAGTGGAATAAAACACGATTAATGATTTCAATTACTGTGACCCTGCTTGCCGTTTACAGTGCCTGAAGTCTGGGCGAGGGAGCTGCGCTGCATAAAAGCCGATGGTGAAGGACATTTACTGGGAGAATGATTCAGTGAGAGGGCTGGCAGTTTATGCTGGCTCATCAGTGTGTGTGTGTGTGTGTGTGTGTGTGTGTGTGTGTGTGTGTGTGTGTGTGTGTGTGTGTGTGTGTGTGTGTGTGTGTGTGTGTGTGCGCGCGCGCGAGCATCATGAGCCTTCCCATTAAGCTTGGAAACCACACTGGAGGTTCATGCTGTTTAGCCTGCCATTCTCATTTAGAGGTTGTTTTTTGTAACAAAATGACAGTATGTGTTTAAATCTAATGTATATTTAAACTGCATGTATATGTACATATAAAGAAGTGACATGACATTTCACTCATGAATAAACATTACGTTAATGTTAACACTGGAACCCCCTCCCTCCCCCTTCCTCCCCCTGTGGGAAAAAAAATGGTTTGCTACCACATCAGATATGATTTTTATCATCTTTGCACAACTGTGTCCAGGCGCATAGTTGGGAAAGGTTTCTCAGAGTTTACAGCTGTACGGTTTAGCAAAACAGAAATGATGAAAGGATGTGCTCTTCTTCCAGCAGCAGGCTCGTCCTTCCCTTGAAGGAGATGCCACAGGTTCAAGTTTCCTCCAAAAATGATGAATGGAACGAAAGAGGAAATCAAATGACGAAGAGGTCAGGGTGGATCAATGACACGGACACGCTGGATTTTAGATTCCATTTCCAACCAAGACTCAAGACGGTTTATAAAAAAGAAAACAAACAAACAAAAAAAAAAATTGACCATAATTGTCCGCTAACCTTAACCACATGGTCATTATTGAAACCACGACAACAAAGGTCACTTAGCCATAATAACTTAAACCACAATGGTTCATTTCTTCCTCTTTTCTTTAAAAACGTGCTTATTTAAACCAAAACCACAATCTTGCCCTTAATCTGACCGTGTGCTTTTGGTGCCTAAATCTAATCAGAGCTTAAATATAATTGGACTTTATGTAGCACTATATTTCTTTAATCAACAGTGATTTGAAATGGTTCTCAAAGAGACAGAAATGATGGCTGTCCTGCAGTTTTCTGCCAATACCAGATCAAGAAATTAAAAAAATAAACAAACAAACTTTCTTTGTCCTCTTGGAATGGATAAACAACATATTTGGTGATTTAATCCGAGTGATTTGTTGTCCTTAAGGGCTTCCATTTGAACCAAGCCTGTTAAAGACACGCTCTTCATACAGTAGCGTCCCTTTGGATAAATGCATAAGAAAAGGAGAGGAGGCAAGGTGATAGGGGAAGAATGCGAGAAATGCTTGGAGAGTTTTCAATTGAGAGGAGAGGAGGCGGGGAGTGCTTCCGCTTGGCTTGAGGTCACAAACATTTATTTTCATCTCTCAGAAGCGAGGCTGAGAAGTCACAGGTGAGGCTCCAGATTAACGGAGGCAGACCTGCTCGACTGGGCCCTCCCCAATATAGTCAAGTCATTTTTCCAATATCCTCACATACAAAAAAAAAACAACCCTTCTATCAACAAGGTTGCCGACAGAAATAATGAATACTCAAGAGTGTAGAAGACATGAAATGGCTGAGTGTAGATGTTATTACTTACCGGCGCAGCTTATCACAAGGCTTTAGAATGAAGGTCGGTCGTCAGACGGATCTGTTTAAGGTGAACCTTCTCAACCATGTTGAATGTCCGTGCGTTTTGCAGTGAGGCGCGTCAGATTGCCAGTTCAGATCCGGGCTGGATAGAGAACCCAAACTCTTCGCTGAGAACTTTGTCTTCTTTCAAAAATTCTAATTATATGGAGTCCAAAAACAGCCAAGAAATAAAACAGCAGAGAAAAGGCAGAAGATATTTATTCTTCCACGTTCTGGGGAGAAGGTTACTTTCAGAGCGCTGTACATCATCTTTTAGAACCCTTTATTTCCAGACGGGGACCGGGTACATTCCACGTCTGTTTGACACATTCTTTTTCAGAGACGATGTCAAACAAACCTGTGATCTCGTTTTTTTTTTCCACTTTCAACTGAAATGTTTCATTCGTTGAGATCTGGGATGAGGGATTTAAGACTTCCCTTTATTTTCCGAGCAGTGCGGTTGAGTGACTGAGTTTTGAAAAAGGAAAACTTTCATTCATTGCAGGTTATGGGCTTTAATCCATCTTTGTGCTAACTTGATTACTTTACACACTAGATCGTTCCATCAGGTAACAACTACATACGTGCACATGGCATCTAGTTTTCATGACACACACACACACACACACACACAATTTTATAACAACAGCAGTAGCATGTCTATACCAAAAAAAAAAAAAACAGTCTTCCTACAACCAGTGTTTGGCCACCAGGAGCAGCTGAAGAGGCTCAACGTTAGCCTCTGGAGTGTTCAGAGAAGCGATATATTCCTCCCTCATTTGTAATTTTAATGACGGTGTCTAATACCTTTTGCACACTACCTGATCTTAGCCCTGATTTTCTACTCATCAATGCTTTTTTTTTTTAATAGCTTGCCAACAAAAAGCCCCAGATTAGTGGTAAATTGATAAATTGCTTCCCCTGGCACTCGCAAATACCATTCAAAGATGCAAGAGAGGGTGGCTGCACATGCGTCACACATATCTGGCGGGGTAATTATCGAGATCAGACCACAATAAACTCCAGCTACGAGAGCCAATGAGACACTGCATAATGAGAAACCCGGGAGGGGGGATCATGAAGTTAATGCATTTGCAACATGGGCTGATGTTGTTGCAGCAGCTAGAGGACATCAGTTAGAAGAAGTGAGCACATTTGGAACCAGGCCATCGTAAACATGTGGGCCAATAATCCCAATCCATCATCTGTTTTAGTGTTTTGCTGCAAATCAGCAAACAAAAAGCCACTTTGACAGGGACATCCTTTTTTGTTTTGGAAGAAAATATACATTCTGCGTGGTATCATCAATTACCACGTTTCCTCTTGTTCTCATGTGGGGCTTTTTTCCAGATAAAATGTTTGGAGGCCAGGCTTGCTTCCTCCTTGTGGATGGCCTGCAATGTGTGACAGCAATGGTTGTCTACTTAACTTGGGAAGCAGCTGTTGACATCACATGGTCACATGAGAAACCATCTTTTCTGGCTTGAAGTTCTGGTGTTTTGGACCAATCGGTCCATCTTCAAATCTGACCAAGTTAGCATTGATGCTATCAGTTGCAATGGAAATGAGTGTTGTGTTCTCCGATCAGCTGGCTTTGGATTCGACTGCAGTTTGCTTATTTGACTGGATGATGTTTGCACGGGGCTGCACGGTGGTGCAGTGGTTAGCACTGTGGCCTCACAGCAAGAAGGTTCCGGGTTCGAGTCCCGGCTCGGGCGCGGGATCTTTCTGTGGGGAATTTGCATGTTCTCCCCATGCCTGCGTGGGTTCTCTCTGGTACTCCGGCTTCCTCCCACCGTCCAAAGACATGCAATTTGGGGACGAGGCTGATTGATACTCAGTTGACCGTAGGTATGAATGTGAGTGAGAGTGGTTGTTCGTCTCTGTATGTTGGCCCTGTGATGGACTGGTGACCTGTCCAGGGTGAACCCCGCCTCTCGCCTGTAGATGCTGGGATAGGCTCCAGCCCCCCCGCGACCCTTACTAGTAAGGAATAAGTGGAAGATGACGATGGATGGATGTTTGCACGTGATCAACACTGATAGATCATTCATTGTCTGAAAATTTTTGAAAGTTTTCTGCCCTTTTCTGACAGTTTCAATGCGGAAGTTCTCAGATGGTTCTGTGAAACGACTGACCGAGTTTGACATTGTAAATTTTTGTCATTTATTCAGGTTTTTCCTTGAATTTGTTACATGTCTGTATGTGAAACATCCAAATTTCCCAAGCTATCATTTGCTATTCCTGGTGTTATTTCTACTTCTGCATTAGAAGATACAAGGATTCTGAGATCCAATCGCCATGTGATAAGAATCCAAGCCTGTTACTCGGCTGACTGTTAAGCGACAGTGTCTTGAACAATTACTACATCGATGAAAGAAAAAAAAGAAAGAAAACAGGTGTCTCTTCAAGCTAAACTTCAAAGCACTCTGGTGGCCTTTGAAGTCAAGGTGTGCCTCTACCTGCGTGCAACAGACAGCAATGCCATTTACGTATAATTCCTCCTTTTCATAAATCCACCGTTGAGCAAATAGGAGGAGAAGAAAAGATAGAAATACAAAACAAAATGTGTTAAGTGGATTCTTTCGTCGCCTGTAATCTCCCTGTGCTGTTGAACGCCCCTGGAAATCGGTGGTGAGGTCGGACGGTAACAATGTCCTTTTCAGCGTGCGATGAAAGAGTTTCAAGTCATTCCCTATTCTGTGCGGGCCTTTGTGCTCCTTATCCACTTATTCAAATCAGTATAAATGGCAATGTGTCATATTAGCAGACAAAGCAATAGAACTGGAAAAAAAAAACGCTTTGATATGTATGGAAACAAAAGTGAAAAGAGCGGAGAGGACAACGTGAGCACACAGGCCCAATCCACTGATCCTCTCTGGGCTGCTTTGTGACATTCCCTCTTTGGTAGAGGTTACAGCCATGCAGTCTGTGTGTGTGTATGTGCGCAAGTATGCGTGTGCATGTCTAGATATGCATATGTGTGCATGGGTGCACTGGATTTAGTTCTGAGGCCTTTTTATATGCCGCAGACAAAGCTCTCCTCACACCCAGACGCCTCCCTCAAGATATGGGGGGAGGGAGGGGCGGGGGGTAGTGAGGGTTCTGGGAGTATCAGTCAGACCGGCCCAGATTGACACAGTGGACTTGGAGTGACAGATGATACAAGGAAAGAGAGAGAGAGAGATCCTGGGAGTAGCAGAAGAGGGCTGAAGATGTCATCACCATATCCATCATTCCTGCATATTAGTGAATGCAAGAAGTATGAAGTACAATCGTTAATTAGCCGGGGCATGAACCCGCCATGAATGAAACATTCCTGGGTCTTCCCACCCCTCCCTCCCTTACTAGTGCTCCCAATCTCTCCTTTTACACAGCAGAAGATAACTGTAGCCCTTCTTCACCCGTCCATCCCATTTTACCATTTGAAAAAACAAAAGGGGGGGGGGTGAAAGGGTGTGGGGGGCGGAGGCCATTCAGAGTTCTTAGAATGTTGCTAAACAGGATTAGAATTGGTTAGAATAGGGGTAAACAGTAGCATGCTACATGGGGGGCCAATGGGATGTGAGTTAGCTCCAAAGGGCTGGGTAAGGAAGACAATAGTTAGATTAGCCATCTGTGGGGCTTCTGGTGCCTGGTGTCATTAACTGGCTTAGGGCCCCACAGTAACACCAGACACCCTCTCTCCCTCCCCGTGTATCAAGCCTTGTGAACAGTGTGTGTGTGTGTGTGTGTGATGATGCTTTGGTGACAGGGGAGGGAGTAGTGACAGAATAATGTCTGATGATGCTGATAATTGCATATACAAACAGACAGGGACACATGCATAAATACACTCTGGTGTTTTCCATGCATCTGCTTGTACTCTTGCTTGCCAACACACACACACACACACACACACACACACACACACACACACACACACACACACACACACACACAAACGCACAGACTTTTTGCATAACCTTCCAAAGACACCAACATGCCCCCGCCCCCCTTTTATCCCCCAGTCCCAAATTCAATAGACACAGTTTGACATTTTCTTTGTCTGCTCTTCTTTTTTTCTTTTTGTCTCAAGAGAAGATCAGTGCCATTTTTGCATATCACTGCGCATCAGTTGGAGGGGACACATGGCCAACACTGGGGATCATTCAAGTATTTTGCACAAAGAAGAGAGGTGGGATGGTGAAGTGGAAAATCTAGTCTGTTCTCATGGGGCATCGATGTTGTTTTGATTATTTACGGGGATATTTGATAAGTACCCATGGCCCTAGGATGGGGGCCACCGTGTTTCATTTATCACTAACTGCCTAATTTCTCTGTGCTGATCATTTCATCTCGGTAGCAGCTCAGTTTGTATTATTTTGATGCTAATTTGTTGTACTTCCCAAAGAGGAGCTTCCATCTTCGATATGGTTTTTAAAGGAAATGATGTACTGCGTATAAAAAGGGAGGAAAAAATTGGTTTTACAGATTCGTGATCTGAGAAACTAGACTGCACTTTTTTCTTTTTCTTTTAATAATCATCTTATCCGTGACAATACATCATTAATAATTGCACAGTTAACATCTCTCTGTGATGAGTCATTAGAGCCGACCCCCTGCTATGTGTTTATATTAGAGCTGTGACATAAATGTATGGTTCACTGTGTGAGGTGGAAATACATGCAGAGCACAATGACTATGGTGCAATTACTATGATAACCTTGTACTGTCAACCTCATTTACTAGACTTAATGGCATCTTTGTATCATTTTGTCATCGTTTGTATTCAAACATACAAAAGTGGTAAAGGTCAGCTGCTGAATTTGATAAAAGGGATATCTCCACCCCATTTGTAATCTTCTGTGGTAATTATGATGAGTGGGTTCCCTTAAATTGTTGCCACATAAAACATATAATGTTGTCATGGTAATAAAGGATGTGGCACCAGATGTGTTACCGTGGTGAAGCCTCCTAACTAACTGAGCTTGTGCAGGTTAGTCATTAAACTCTGACTCTAAAGAACTCAGTGGGAGTTTTTATTCAGATGAATTCTTAGCTGAGGGTATTTTTTATTTTATAATTCATCTGATTTGGAACACGCCCCCCCCCCCCCCCCACACACACACACACACACACACACACACACACACGAGTCACCGACTCCTTCACCTATTGCCATCTGCCTCTTGACTAGAGGTTACATAATAAGGTCAAGGCTGTGAGCCAAAATGTATCCGGATCTTTTTAGCAACAAGACACCTAAGTAAGTGTGTGTGCGTGTGTGTGTGTGTGTGTGTGTGTGTCTCCTTATTTTGCATGTGCCATTGTGAGCTCACCTTGTAATCCTCTGTGACATCTCAATCCTCTGTACTGGTTCAAAGGTGTCCTACATAGCTGGCAGGGAATAGACATTGTTCGGTCTAATTGTCAACATGAGGAGAGGGGAAATGAGGTGTGTCGCCGCCGATCTGACATAAGAACGGCGGAATGGAACCTCTCGTATTGGTTTACATGTATTTGATGGTAGTGGAGGTGTGACAACATTGTAATCATGTAAAAAAATGCAAAAAATATTGACTGAAAAGGGGATTTTTCTTCTGCCGTATATGCAAAAATTGCCCTGTATGGCTGAGGACCATCAGATCTGCTTTCACAACATTATGCAACCTTATTCACTAATTATGAGTCATATCCAAATGTCCTAAAATACTCTAGAAAATCATTACTTTCAGCCCCTGCATGCATAATAAGCATCACCAATAAGATCACTTTTATGGCACTGACACACAATGATACCATGAAAGCAGATAATTGGCTATTAGTGATCTGATTGGCTACTGGTGAATTTAAAAAAAAAAAAAAAAAAGCTGTTTGCTTTGGACTGATTAATACCATCATCTCCTTTAGAACTTCTGATGGAGCCACAGAAACTCAAGGACCACTGCGTAACGACGGCCATGTGTAAATGAGATCCCGATTAATGGATCATAGAATTGTTCATTAGCACTCCACCTGCCAGAGTGGTACTTGAAAAATGCAAATTGCTTGTTGTGTTTTCTCCCACCCCCCAATCACCTTTCAAGTGCTATTTGAAGTGCAGCCGTGCTATTACTGCGGTAACGTTTGGGTAAATGGATTAAGGTGGAGATTCAACTCAGATCCACTTCCTTATGAAAGTGCTTGTTGGAGTAAAAAACAAAAAAAAAAACCAAAAAACAGAGCTCTCCACTTTGCTTCTGACCAGTCATTTCAACAGATGTTCAAACCAAAGGCATGTGTTTTGATGTCCTTCACTAGCAGCCAACTGCATAATTAAATGTCTGCCCTTGCAGATCATATCTGGTTCGAAGGGTTGGAAACATGACTATATAAGCATCAGATGAAGAAGAATTCATTATTTATTGTTTTCAACACTCCACCCACCTCCAAACCAGAACCTTACACTAATACAAGAGAATCTGTCAGCGTCAGGCGTCGTTTTACTGGAAACTATTAGAGTAGCAGTAACAGCAACGTCTTCTGACCAGGATATTATATCGCCACCTTTATTACATTCAATCTACAGGCATGTGAGTTACAGCCATATATATCATACCGTGGATTAATTAACCCTTTAACATTAAACAAGACATCCTGATTCAACCTTTTTAAATCCATAAATACATCAGCAAATACCAGAATCCGGATATAACTCTGACACAGAATAATTTGTGCTCTACCAATCACACATCCTATGAAACAAAAGATAAATCGACGTGATTTTTGGAATGGATTTACACATTTCCTCCAAATCTATGGAAGGCTGACATCCTACTTATTAATTTCTAAGAAATAATAAAAAGTTCTGCTTTGAATCTTTACACCCCATTTGTGTCGTACAAATGCACAAACGACTGTTTTATATATATATATATATATATATATATATATGTATATATATATATATATGTATATATATGTGTATATATGTATATATATATATATATATACACACATATATATATATATATATATATATGTATATATATATATATATATACACACATATATATATATATATATATATATATATATATATATATATATTTGAGATACAGTGGGATGTCAGTTTGCTCCAGTGCAGTATACCGTGCGGTGGCACATGCACGACCTTGACAATAGTGTGCGTTTTAACTCCAACCAATATGTTTTTGTGCTTAAACCTAACCAGACCCAAGGGAAGAGTTGCAAACCGACTATGGCTCCTGTCATGGTCCCAGCATCTCACACAGATGCCAGATTATTCGACAGAAGGCTGTATCGACGAGCTAGAAGTGTGAAAAATGTGATGTTCATTTCGTGTACCAAGGATGCTACATTTGATGCGTCTTTCAGTAGATGCAGTATTTACAACAGAGGTCACATGTAAGTCTTGACATTACAGTCTTTTCATGAGAATCTGCCAATTCTGCGTCAGTCCAGGGAGTTGCGCTCTTCTTGTTTGGACTTTTTGTTTGCCGATTTTTGTGCTGCTCCTCAGTGTTCACTTGAACGGGAGGCTTGAGCAGATATGTGTGGAGGGGTTAGACATGTATTATACACCTTTTGTCACATCCTTTTTTTTCTCCCCAAATTCACCATCAAGACTGCTGGGAGGTCTGCCCTCTGCACAGGATATGTTTAAGAGTCAAGGCCAGAAGGTCAAGGGGGGATCATGGGAGCCTGTGAATCAAAGCGCTCGAGAGGTCTTAAGGGCACTGAAGGAAAAGAATGATGTTTACCAGGATCACACTAGAATGTGGAGGTTCCTTGTTTTGGTGGATTTTTAAATATTTTTTATAGCAAATATTATAACAGGATTCGGTGTGCAGAGTGTTTTTTTCTATATATTTAAGATACCAGCGACTGTTGGGTGAGATTGTGGCAGACACAGATTTATATGAAGTAACTGGTAATGTACCACGTGTCTCCTCATCAAATGGCACACCTTTTGTACTTCCCAGACAATGAATAGGAATAATACCCAAATATTAGAAGTGCTCAAGCACAATTGCCACAATGTCATTAAGATAAGAATACAATAAGAAGTTTAACAGAAAAAAATAAATAAAGAAGAGACATTTTCCATCCTTTCATGCAATAAGGAGGATCTCCCTGCACATGCACACGTGTGGACCTGGTGCATCACTGATTAATGTCTCTCTTTCAAAGCGCGGCTCATCACGCTGCGCTCTAAAGCTTACACGTTGACATCAGACGCTCTTAATGAATCCACATATCATGTCTTTGTGGCATGAAGGCCAGCCAATCTTCTGTGATTCTCCGTCGCGATGGTGTCATAGCAGTGCTTCAGGTACTATTCCTATCCATCTGGGAGTGATGGAGAAGGCTCTGTGGGGGATTGCGGAGATTAGGTGTCTTCCTAGATTAGGGTTGACAGGGCGCCACAGCTCATCCTCTCTCTCCCTTGGGTATTTACACAGCACTTGGCTTGCCCACAGGTGGCTAATATGCCGTTAGCACCCCTATATGGTTTGTGTACATATGTGTGTGTGTGTGTGTGTGTGTGTGTGTGTGTGTGTGTAAAGGGAGAGGGAGCAAGTGATAGATAGGAAAGTATAAGGTGCTGAAAGGCTGCGGGATAATCAATCAAAGAAAGAGATAAAAAAAAAAGTGTTCGCACTGCAACCCCACACAATGGAATGTACACAAACGCAATGTTGGTCTCACACACACACACACGCAGACACACAGAAAGCTGGCTTTACTTCTTGTACTCACCATGACTAAATGCTTCATGTGTTTCTTTTTTTTTATAAATGGTTGCAGGTGGTGAGAAAACTGAAAGTTTGCTGACACAGAATTCTACCCAGTAGAAATATTCAACAACTAGCAGTACTTGCTAAAATCTATTAGCAAAAGGCAGAATGTCATTCGTCATTAAATGCAAAAGTATTTCACACTCTGTCATATCTGATATTTGCTGGCTAAAAGTCAAACAGCCGGTGAGTGAAGCCATGACTGACAGAACAATGTCTCTACCTACGTCACCCTACAGCCTAAAGAGATTCTATTTTCTATTGTAAAATGACCCTTCAGGGCCTCATTTGCATACTATGATGGATAGGCATAGCAGTGATGCCAATTGGGGCGTGTGTGCGATACAAGTTACCATAGAGATACTCTGGGGTGTATTGGATGTGTTATCTCATCGCAGCGGTTTTTTCGACATATGTATTCGAGGTTTAAGAGGTAGATTCTGCTAAGGTTTAACTGGTAAATCACCACAAATAATCTCAGTTATAAAGGTGGAAATGAGTCAGACTCAGGATTATGACTATTTAGATTTTGGGACAATTTGTGTGGCTTAAATTATTAGTTAGCCGGTTTAGCTAGCCTTTTTCTGTTTAGCAGAAATTACCTACCTACTTATCAAGATATGGTAATGTACTACCGATGGAAGTTCATGTTATTCGTAATGACAAAATAAACGCGTGTTGTGCTTCCTTCCTTATCCAGTGCTTCCCTTCTCAACTGTTATTCGCAATCTGATTGGAGGAAAACGGCCAATCAGCAACCTTTTTCAAGGCAGACTGGATTCAAATTATGGCTGGTTCTCATATTGAACCAGCTGAAGGGGGCTTTGGTGTCGTGCATGTTCACTAAATGATACCGTGACTATAATTGGTTTTATCATTTTTACCTGTGTTTCTCCGCTTTTAGAAGGTAAAATAGTAGTAAATAAGGGTTGAGACTGTGAAAAGTCACTGCGGATATTAGCGAACTCGCAAATATGTTCATTAAGGACATGATTCAGCTATTATTCTGCTGATTTTTATGAAAAATATGTGTCCAACAAATGCCCTGTCACATACTCAAGATTGAGGCCCAAAATCTATTCTAATTTTTTTTTTGTTGTTGTTCGCAGGAATCCTTGCTGATGCTCTGGCTGTGTTGATTGTTCAGTGTACGCTGAGAATCAAAAGTTCAAGCTAACAAATTCAGAGCATGCACATCTTTTAATCCTCTAGTGGTATGGACTACCAGCCAACTTTCACCCCTGATCTACATTAATTACACCACCATGCTACATACATAAATAATGTATGTAGCATGGTGGTTGTGTACTCCTGTGTGTGAATCTCTAACACATATGTGCACTTAAATATACTGCAGAACATCAAAGACAGACAAACCTCCCGTATGTTGCGACTCTGATCCATAAATGGGATTTTGATGTTCCTCTGCCTCCTGGAGGCATTTTCAAATAAGCAATTAATTTCCTCTTGCGTATTTATGTCAAGTAGAAACTCATCATCTTGAGGAGCTTCTGGTAGCTTGGCAGTTTAATCCATTAGGATGAAAGCAAAGAGGAGAGGGGAAAGCCATGGTGTCTGTTTCACACTGTAGGACAATGAGAAAAGATGCAGGTGGGAATTTCATCAGCTGTATCAAGCTCAGATAACTGTGTCTAAAAGTATTCTGGTGAGTCGGACCAACGTGTGTAAAATTAACCTTTAGGCAACCAATCACGTTTGCCAAGAAAACAATGCAGCTACAAAAGGAAGGGGAAAAAAAACCCCAATTAAAACTATCTGAAGGAAGTACAAGAAGATGGTGCTGGTCATTTCTTCAGGTTCGATTTCATTTGTGATGGTGAAAGAAAAACCGCTTCATTATCGCACCTTCGTTGACCTTCAGCTTCTCGTAAGACAAAGAACAACCATGAGAAAGGACAGTTTAACCGTGAGATGCTACTGGTACGTACACATTAAACCTTTGCAAAAAACCTCCTACTCTTTCACCAGCAATGTGGTGAGGGCTACATGTTCTTCTTTGTTCATTTATATTCCAACGTGTAGGCCCTCATGGTCATCTTTAGCAGACAACAATACGACACAGTTACTTCCAGGTGCAGTACTTAAGTCCATTCACTACTGGGGGTCAGATGGGAAAGAACCTGAATGAAAGTCATGTAATTTAACCCTGGACTGTTCCTACGTCCTGGCTCACTCCAAGCGTAAACACTACTGCTGCGTTAGACATAGGACAGACGTATAGCTGTGTTTATATTTAATCTCCACTTGCATGTGTCTGGGTCCAGCTTTTAACTAGGCTCACACTGTGGAGAGGCCTGATCACGGTGAAGGCTACATGTTTTAATTCAGTCAGTTGAAGGATGGTGTCTACAAAAGCAGCAGTTATTAAACGTGTCCTTGTTTTCGTCTTGCTCTCTATGAAGGAGATCATTTCTGAAGCATGAGTCCTCAGGCCACACTCATTCATAGTGAACAAGACATTAGATGTGTCCAGAAAAAAAAATGTCTTTAGAATTCAGTGATTGTACATTGAGTATGAGTTCATACCATTTTGACCTTGTACAGTGACAAATTAAAGTAAAATTTTATGTTACAGACCATGGTGTTCTCTCTCTTTCTCTCTGACAACAGCAACCTTTGAGTGTGTTCTTGTCGAAGCTTCTACCTTGGATGGGCTCCTGCACTCTCCCCCCCTACACCCTGGATTCCAGTTGCTTCTCCTCCTAGCCCACCTCTGATGATTGGAGCAGCACTCGTCCCACCCACCCATCTCGCTGCCGTGGATTCAACTAAGCTGTCGGTCAGGGCGGTTGTGAGGAGTTTGCCATCGTCTCTGGACGTTGTCTGACTTGTAGTTAGCACCTCTGTATGATTCTCAGGTATTGTGCGACTTTGTGTCCATGTGTGTTACACACCGATTATTATTCACTTCAATTCTTTTCATGTTCTGGTCTGTGATACTTTGTCATACCAATCAGGTTGCGAAGAAAATCGTCCTTTAAACCATCCGTATCACATCATTTGCTAAAGGTTTCACCCTCAGCAGAGCCAGACCTAAATTGGACACCCCTGGGAGACTTTGTTCGTGGTAGATATTGCTCACCATCACCGCATCATTAAAAAACATAAATCATGGATTCCTATTTGAAAGAACGTGATCGCTCCTCCCATAGAGTTTGTGTGACTGAGAACCCCTGCCTGGGAGCACTGTTGCTGTCCTGGTGGCCCAACACCTCGTTAAGACATTTTTTCCCCAATAATTTGCCACATATCTGCATGAATCCCTCACGGCTGTGTGCAGCTGAACCTGACATTCCTGTGGCAGCAAAACATTCTCCTTTTAAAAAAAAACAAACCCTAAAACACACACACACACACACACACACACAAGCACTGAAGCAATCAAGTGTGAACAAAATCTAATAAAACAAATGCACATTTACTCCATAATAGCCCCGCTTGGCTTTGGAGGTCTTTCATTGGATAGCATTACATATTACAATAATGTGCAGCATTAGCATGCAATATAAGAGCTATTATGTATGCATGCTGCCATTTCCATAATTCCCCCTAACTGTCTACTGTTATGTTTGGTAATTAATTTATAGTGAATGAGTTTATTATCTGGGCCACAGAGACCTAAGGGTCATTAATTTCTCAATTAAAGCAGGAAAACATCCTAGACTGCAACAAAGAGAAAGATGTTTCTGCAAAGCTTGCAAAGGGGTCCAACATGGACGCACAAACCATGAAGACAGACAACACTTGTTCCAGACAGTTCCTGGAAAAAAAATGTCATCCCTTGTCTTCCTTAAAACCTCTGCGAACCAAATATGGGACAGATACACTTGTGCTTTACAGCAGTATAAAGCCTCTTTTTGACATCTTTAAACTAATGTCAAGATTTTCTCGAGTGGCACACAAACACCTTGCACCTGCAAGGCATAGACATTGGTCATTTTGCAACTTCTGCATATGCATTTATGGGAATTACCCTGTCAGGATGCTTAACCTGAGGAGGAGAATATTTAATTTAGTATTTTTTTTTAGCACCCTGTGGTTTAATCAGGTTTGTGAGGGGCAATTTGCTCTCAATCTTGTGGCTATTTAACTGTGGAAAAAAAACATCTTCTGGCAGGAGGCACCATGAAGCACCGAGTACGTGGAAGGAAGGAAATAATTCTCACCACACGTGTTCATTTATTTGTAATGTCATCAGTTGGTAACAGAACATATCGTTCCCACAATTCTGGAACACAGAATTTCATTTACTCTGGTGGTTTGTCCTCAGAAAGCCTGAGGAGGATCTCTGAAATGATGCCCTGTCATACTGAGAATAAAAATTGTTCATTGCGACCCTAACTGTGTGCTGAATTACTCTATTTTTCCCCTGCAGTGTCTTACTTTTTTGTCCTGCAACGGTATGTTTGTACCTGCTGTTTCCGTATCTGCGTTAAGACCAAGTCCCTGTGTGAAACCTCCACTGATGTTCATGTCACGCTCATCCGGCGACTAAACACCATGCTAAGTTGCGCTACTCTTGTTAGATCAGCGTTAATCAAGGACCTGCAGATATAGCTATTTCCATTGTTTGATTTTTAGTATATCTTGAAAATAATTTGTGCGGCTTTGATCCTGATTGTTCCATTAGCGGCTGATAGCAAAGTAAGACAAGCCTAAACTCCTACGCCAACCCTAAAGTCCTCCTCTCCAGACCAGGTTAAGCATCCAGGTAGAGACCGAAACCTTTACAGCACACAAAAAGAAACTGAACTTATTCTCACAAAACAGCCACATGATGATAAGGGCAGATACCAAGTGCCAAGACAGAACTAAATAGAACTACCAACAAAATCATTCTCGTTGTCATTATGACATATTTGGTGGAAAAAAATAAATGTATACATACATACATAGATATATACATATACACACACATATATATACACATACACATTTTTCCCTGTCCTTCTCACCTTTAGCTTGCTAGTTTTAAGTGAAAACACTCTCCCTGAAGACCCAGCTGGGTATATAAATACTTTTAAAAGAAATCTCTAATCCCAAATATGTACGCGCACGCACATGCATACAGATACACACACACACACACATACGCACGCACTCTAATACTCAGAAATAATTAGATTAAATCAGTATCCTTGTGTTCAGTCCCAAAATATGACACATTAGCATACACAGTGAGGCGCATTTTTGCTTTCTAAGTACAAAAACCTCTCTGACTTGTACTACCTTCAAACTCCTGCGCCCTTCACTCAGTGTACTCAGCTTGCTCAGTGTGTCATCCGTACACAACAAGACATCTGTTGGTGTGTTGTCGAGAAGGTTGCTGCTTGTAACAGATACACGCATTTCTGTTTGTCTTGGTCCTATGATCACAGTTTGAAACTTTGAATGCAGCTCACACAGGGGTGACACCTTGTGAGCAGATGTGCTGGGGATGTAAATGAATGAAACGGAGAGGGGTCGGAGGTTGCTCTGCCATCCCGGTGCTACATTTGTCTGGGAACTATGTTGTAGCTAGCTGGAGCCTAGATAATCATAGGAAGAGTGATGATGGTAATAACCATTACTGGGCAGCGGGATAGGCCCCATGGTGATACTTGTTTACAGTTATTAGTCAGCGCATCACCCCGTGCTGAATGAAATGCATTAATAATGTGTGTGTGCCCATGCAAGAGGAGAGACAAGAAGTGTTGGGTTAAATATTGAAATATACGCACCTTAATACCACGATTAGATTAGTCTTTGAACATTACCACACACACATATACACACACATTATATACATATTTACATGTGTTGTCCAGTTTGCAGCTGTTTCTTCTAAGCATCCATCTGCAGCATCGTCATCCATCAATCTGTCGACTCCCCAGTCCACTGTATCATCTTTCCTCCCCCTTATCCTACTTCATCCTTGTCACCTACTTTCATGTGCAAAGCATGCATGTGCTAAATATCTTTTTCAAGAATTAAGCACTCAATGGCATTTCTTTCCTCCAAGAGTTCGGATGTAATGAAATGTACTTGCAGGGGTCAGGGTGGGGTTTGGGGGGCAAACTCTCACCCTCAAAACAATGAATAATGTTGTATCTAGCAGGGAAAACAAAAAAAGTTGCAATTACAAGAATTCTCCCCTTCTCCCAACCAACCACCCACACAAACAAACACACCAACAGCACCTTTTCATTCAGCTAAGGTGATTTCTTCCACTCCTGAGGGCATAAACTGCAAGGAACTAGCTGAGGTCAGTGTAATTGTAGCGCCCTTGATCAATGCTCATTTGCCTCTGTGGCTGCAGTCTCTCCCCCTTCTCCCTGCCCACACAGTCTGAGCCAGCCGTGCATCATTCAGTCAGTGTAAAAAGAAACTCAGCAGCTCTGAGGCTCTTCTAACCTCTAGGCCAAGGCCGGCCCTTCACTGCCCTTTGTGAGTTATGTTCCGTCCTGTCTGCTTGCTAACGTGACAAGGTGTTCCGTTGGCGGTATAGTGTTATCTAGACAAGTATGAAGTGTGTCAGGTTGGACCACAGTCTAGATGGTCTCATATGACATAGATAATGTAAATGACTCATCTTATGTTAACACTTGATCTGTGTATATATCTGCTGAGGATTCCAGTCATAACTCAGTTACTCAAGTAACATAAGGCCTTGTGTGGCCTGTAAATGTCATCACGCATTACAAACTGTTTAGCTCGTGGTGTAACGATGAGAAACCTTTGCGAGGGACACATAAAACAACATACAATACCCCTACACACACCGACAGGGTGTATTTACTAGGGCTGTAAACACTTTTCTGCTTTATTTTTTTATACCTGCAGGTCAATGGCCCACGGTATTATTTATGCATTTTGACAAAACACCCTCACCAGCCTTTGGAATGTACTAGTTCAGAGCAAAAATAATAAAAATATTTCAAAAAGCCCAAGTAACTTGAAGGGCGTGTGTTTTGATGTCAGAAAGAAAAAAGTATAGACAGGGAGCGTGTAGCTGTTTGGATAAGCAGTTATTTTAACCTGGAAGCTGCTGATGTTTCAGTCAAATGAGGTACAGAAAGTTGTTTTCTTTTTTTACGCAGTTTCTCTGGTTTGACAAAACACTACTTGCCTACGTGAAAACAAAGTTTATGAGTGGTTTACTCAGACAGATAAATCATACTGCAGCCGTTGGAATGTATTTAATGCCCAATATCAAAGCTGCAATTTGCATGTGCTCTTTCATAATAATGCCTTATTATTGTCAGAGCTGCACAGCCTAGCTCCATTTACTAATTTGATACGTGAATTTGTTTAATAAAAGCAACATGTAAAAGACAGGATGTACAATTCAAGACAACAAATCACTGATGACCATGAAAATCATGGGTGCCAATTAATATCGCTTTAGCCAACACAGGAAATCACATCGCTGTCCATGATACTTTTTTCTTTTGTCTTTTTTCACTGCAACCACAAGACCAGCATGCATAAAAGTAGAAATAGGCAGTGGGGGGGGGGCAATCAGGGAGGCATTATGTAAATAACTTCCTCCGCTACTGCGCGGCAGCCACATGCATTTAAACCTTCCTGCTGTTCACTGTCTTGCCCTCCATTGGTGCCTGTTCATTAGTTAGGGAAGCATAGCGAATCTGGTAATAGAGGAAGGAGGCATGTCAGCTGCAACATCAGTTGCCTTTTTTTTATGATAGCCTGAATTCATAAAAAGCCAAAACTCTGAGGAACAGTGTGACCGCATCTTTTATGCGGGCTGCCTGGCAGATGTAAAGTTGGTATGAAAGGTGGTGAGTGAATTTGTGTGTGTGTGTGTGTATGTGTATTCGCACGCAGGTGAAATGAGGGGAGAGATCATGAAAGAAAAACATTCTCATAAAGATAGAGCACAAAACAATAAAAGTGGCAATGCGCGCACACACACACGCGCGTTGTGGCTCTAACTGTACCTCCCACTTCCCTGTGTCTCCCCCTTACCTCCTCCATCGCCTCATCTCTCCTTTGATCACTGCCCTTTCTTTTCACAGGCCTCACTCCATCTGTGGCTTCACACACACACACCCTGTCTGTGTGTTTTCTCCTCCTTTCTTTCTTTCCATCGCTCCCTGGGTATCACATAGACTTTGATCTGCATCACAGACCTGCACATCCCCTTCCCCTTTCTTGTTCCTCCTTTGCTGTTCATCTGTCTTCCTCTTCCATGCATCTTATGAGCCCATAACTTTGTTCTTTCAGATTTCCTCCATTGCTTACTTTAGTATGTTTTATCCTACCAACACATCTAACTTTAGCCAGCCAAATGCCCACCTCTGTATTATCTTTCACACGCTACCCTACATCAGAGGTTTCAAACCAAATCATTCTGAAATTCTTCTGTCTAGAATAAACACAAGTATCAAACACTGGTGATTTTTTTTCTTATGCATCTTTGATCTGAAGTAAACAATTACCAGACAAACAGGACAGCGAGAAGGCATGGATCGCACTCGTTCAGCATGACTTTCCTCTAGCAGCGGTTAATTGAAGACTTGAAAGAGATAAAGATTTAAGAGGGGCGAGAGAAGGACAGTGATGAATGGCAAGAGTATCACAGGCCCCTGTATTTTCCATCAGTCCTCCTGCCTCCCCACCTCAATTGAAGACGGCAGTAGCCATGGTAACAAGGACAAAGAAGGGCAGAGAGAGAGAAAGAGAAGTAAGTATAAAAGTGAAGAGTGCACACAAGAGAGAAGGGAAAGAGGGAAGGAAAGTCAGAGGAAGAAAGAAGTATTTTAGATGGTGGTGAATATGAGGAGGCTGACACATAGAGAGAGACGCATAGACACACACACACAGTCATAGAGGGAAGGCATGAGCAAGCAGAGGCAGGCGGGACACAGACAGGCCATCTCCTCCGAGTTCTGACCTCGAGCTAACTGCAGGTCCTTCCTGCTGTGTGGATACGTGAGCCCTGTGAGGACAGTGACATTTGCAGGCATCACGTCTCAAGGGAAGCAATTTCACAGACAACGTGTGCTGCTGCAAGAGCTTCCATTTAACAAATTTGGCCCTCTGGGATCATAAAACTTCAGGGCCAATTACTACCTTCCCTGGCTTTGTTTTTCCATGTGTTCATCACTATGACCTGCCCTTGTTTTGATAGATTAGTTCTTTATTGCTGAAAATCATACAAACCTGTTCCCATCATGCACCGAGATTCATTGACATCATCTGCCTATTGTACCTGACTACGATCCCTGTGGCAATTGCATTGGGAGGTTTTGTGGACGACAGTTTTTGGCGAGATTGTCCTCTCATGCTCCCCTTCATAGGCACAACCTTGAGGTGGTGCAATCTGTTAGAAAAACCTCCAAAATACACAAACATATTCAAGTAGGTTTTGACATTGGCAGAGAAAAAAAAGCAAACAAACACCACAGCGCACTGAATTCTTCTCAGACAAAATTCATAAGAGAGACGAATGTGATCCCAGCCCATGTGGCAGCTTTATAGGAGCTGAAACTGTCAGAGGCAAACATGTGGTGAACCGATTGCTGGTACAGCTGGGATGGCAGACCTAACGCCGTCTTCATATGGTAGATTTACTGAGGAGAAGGCTCCGCATTTGTGTTTATACTGGTGTTAGCATAGCCACGTACCTGCAGGATCACACGTATGATTGACACTGAGGGCGAGTTCACAGCAGCAGGCTGTCAAACTTGAAAACCTTGGCTTTATATTGCAATGCTGTGATTGAAAAAAATAAAAAAAGATGGAGCTCAGTATCCAGCAGACACACCTCTATAGGTGTGGACAGGGTCAGCTTTCTCCTGGCATCTTGCTCTCAGACAGACTAATGCCGAAGTGCACGCAAGAGGATTTTTAATCCATTGTTTTATAGTAGAAAAGCATTGGAAGAGTGGGGAAAAATGGCCGCAAAGACAGCTTGGATCATATATTTTGTATTGCAACTGTGTGAAGAGGAAAGTGGACCCAAAGATGAAGAGGAAGATTATTCATAGATTTGAAGTAAGAAAACACTGAAAATGTAAAAATGTAACTAAAAACTAGGATGCAAACAGGGAACCAGGCAGTGAGTGACTTAAGATGAGAGTGAACAAGAGAGGATCTGACGGTGACTGAAGCGCCAAACAAAACGGAAAGAAACAAACACCGTTAACGAAACGACAAGAAAACAGGTGTGAGAGCGCGAGAGAAGGGAGGGAGCTGATTGGATAAGAACTCCCGCTGATGAGGTCTGATGAACTAACGAGACACAGGTGGCTAAACAAACAAGGCAGGGGGGCGGCAGACAAAGGCAGAATGTAAAGCGCACAAGAAGAGAGGGATTTACAAAATAAAACAGGAAGTGACAGAGAAACTAAGTTAGGTGTTGCACACCTTTCAATGTTAGCATGCCAATAAAAATCAGAGAAGTAATAAGGAAAACACAAGAGTACACTGAGACACTAAGGAAATAATGTAAATATCAAAAGTCCAAACTTACAATAAAACAAGAATGATCAACTGGACTTTGACAGCTGGCTGGAGGTGAGTTGGAAATAAACTATTATTGGTGTTTGCTAGTACGCTGAGGCAGAGTGTTTAAAGCAATACTTCAAACAAAGAGTCTTTTACCTTTCAAGTACTCACAATTAGGTGTACTGAGCTCTCACTGTCAGTTTTCATCGCTGCATCACTTCTTTGTGACTGGAGAATGCGGGAAGTCTCCAGCCATTCATATTTAACTTGAAATAATTCAAATTTTTCTGTTGCATAACTTCTACAAAATGCAGTAGTTTCAAGTCGATTCCAATCCACTTGGAAATGTTAAAGATTATGTCCATAAACAGCACAGTGCGTCGCAATGCTGAAAACCGGCTTTATAGATAATGTGAGACAAATCCTCACTAAGCAGCTGAAACAGTTCATGTTAAATATGATTGAGACACATTTAGATCTTTTTTTTTTCAGTACAGATTTCAGGCTCCGATGTAAATAAATAACCACCAGTTAAGTTTCCAAGTTGTAATGGAGTGATGATTAAACTCCTTCACATTTTCAAATCAAACAAAAGCACAAGCAGTGGGGAAATAATATTTTAACAAGCTGTTCTCTGTAAGATAAGGAAAAGGCCAAATTTTAGGTGAACTCTCATTAGGAAGAGGAAGAACTACACCGAGCTCTCATTACCTGCTGTCAAGCAATTCTGTTCTCAAGTAGGAAGACGGACCTTTGCCTTTGGTTTTGACTCTAACTGAACACAATGTAAAAAACGCCACCCCCACATGAATGCTTTCCCTCCCGATTGTGCGCCTTATTTTCACTTCAACTTAGAAAACCTGCTTCAAAATGCTTGTTAATTTTCTTTGCTTCATCCTACATCTGTCCTGAAATTAGATGGTAGATAAAATGACGATGACAAAGAGATGAGGGGAAAGAAAATAGGAAGGAAATGATATTTTCATGATGCACCTGTGGTTGTTTTTTCCGTCAACGGTGTAGTACATTCACATATTTATTAGTGTGCTGCTTCCTGTTTCCAGCTCTGAAAGCTGAAACCGAGGGAATGACAAATATTCTCTGTTAACTCGGTAACTTCTGTCTAACTGGGAAGGACAAACTTCCTCCCACTGCAACCAGAGGGACTTCTATACCTGATCATGATTACGATGCGCTCTCGGTAAAGAACGTCGATGTTCAGCATTTAAGACATCTCACTTGAGCGCTACACACACACTCTTGCTGCCACGTCTTGCTTTAATGCTCAAATAAAGACCGCCACCACTTACTGCCGCCATTTTAGTGTTTCCTCCCCTCTCGCTTTGTCCCTTCATCTCTTTTCCTTTGCTCTATTAAAAAGGATTTGATTGACCCAACGCAGGAGTTCACAAACATTCCTGTGAAACTGGCCATCTGTTCAAGGTACAGCTTGTGTGAAAAATAAAGTGTGTGTTTGTTTGCATTGGTAAGTGTGTTGTGGACTAAGATGAGGGGCGGAAAAAAAAGTGATAGCCTTTACACCCCATTCATGCGTGTGAGCATGTTTAAAATGCAGCAAACGTAACGCGGTTTGCTCTCTAAGAAATTGGTTTGGTGGAACTCAGACAGGTCATGTAACCATTTTCAATCACAATAACTTGCGTCTAGATCTCTAGACGTCATAAATCAATCCACATAAATAAACCAAGTCAGATGAATGTGTATTGTATAAATAGCACCAGATTATGAGAACGCAACTGCAAAGCCCACTCTTGATCAGTCCCCTCACATCACCTGCTAGATGTGGCAGCAGGTCCCATCTACCTTCCTGAACCTGTGTGACCCAGCACGCACAAACACACACACGTGCACACACAAAACTAAACAAATGTATGTTTGGCAGCAGAGTACAGGAAGCGGATTATGAGAAGTGGAGTCTATGATGAGGCCCCCAGGAACACAATTATGGGACACACACACACACACACAGGTTGTGTACATTCCTGGGCGACAGTAAAGGCTGATGCTCAGAGGGCCTGTCAGTTCACTGTTGCCCTCCCTCCTTCCCAGGTCTTAATCCTCTCCTCCTCTTTCTGATCTGGCAGGACTTTGGGCTCTTTCTATAATTGGGCTGCACTAGCTCTTGGCAAGGTGTGTGTGTGTGCATCCATCATGTGCGTGTGTGTGTGTGTGTCTGTAAACATTCACAGAAGAGCTTACCAACTCACACACAGAAGAAACACAGAACCACCATCAGTAGTGTTAAGTTATTCTTACCGTATCCTTGAGTATTTCAATATTAATAATATGAACATTAATCATTTTAACAGACTAACATAAATAATGCAAACCGCTCTTTCATTAAGTATTCCATCTCAATTTCACACTGTAATTATTGGCAATAGTGTGTTTCACTGTACATTGCAATTTACGGTTGTACATCCCACCCCTAAGGTATATAAAACTCACATTTACTGGGAGCGTTTTACAGCCTGGGCTTGTTTGACATGTGCATGGTTAATAGCATTAAAGATGTCTTTTAAACGATGGCATTTAAGTGTCTCACTAAGTCATTACAGTATGACAGTGACATTCACAAAACCAGGTACCTGGAAGTGAAGAGGCTAAAATAGAAATCATAAATCATTATTTATGATGTTTGGACAAAGTAACGACTTTTTTTTTTTTGTTGTTTTGGCAAAGGACAGATTGTGTAGTTTTAAAGTAAATTTATATCAGGGATTTCATTGTTGTATACCAGCTAGATTTAAAACAAAAATAGTTATGTACATCATTTATATAGCTTTTTCAAACATGAATCTTCAAATTCCAAATCGTGTTTTTTTGTTTTTTTTAATTTTTACTATAAAGTTTTTGAGTGAACTATAGTGAAAACAATGCTGCGTGGAAACAAACAAAAAAGCAAACAAACAAAACCTCTTCCTATACTGGTTTATTTTTGGTGGCAAGATCACCTACAATAAAATCATGTTCTTCTTCTCATTTCTGTATGTTATATTCTATATGCTATAGGCTATGGTTGTCATATTTAACAGTATTAGCTGTGTAGGTTACAACAGTTGGCTCGCTGTTTAGCTGGCTAACTACAGCTAGCTGTTTAGCTGGCTAACTACAGCTAGCTGTTTAGCTGGCTAACTACAGCTAGCTGTTTAGCTGGCTAACTACAGCTAGCTGTTTAGCTGGAATAACCTTATTGTAACATACTCCTACTGACCAGTGACAGATAACATCCATTTTTAGATTCATGTCTACATGGAAGGAAAAGTTTACAAGGACTTATATAAGTTAAAAAGAAGAACCATTATGACTGACTTAAGTCCTACAGTAATTCTCAGGCTAACATCTTTAGCCAAACTTAGCTAGCTAAATCAACCTAAGTAGTCAGGCTATGGTTACAAATGAACCCAAGAATTGTTTGTTTTTGGTGTTGATGTTCAAAAACTATAAAAGCTAAAATGTTACAGTGAAATTGTATAAAAACATTTGGACTTACTGTTGAACACTGAACCTCTTTTCTCGATTTCTTGTCTTTCTCCCACCACAGTCACATCTGCTCGGTAAATGTAATGAATGTTCTCATATGGTTTTCAATTTGTTTTCATAAAGAGACAAGTGAACCAAAAAATAAGAGGGGAAACGCTCCTGGTTTAAAAATCTCATCCTCTAATTTGAACCAGACTAAACAAACTAATTAAACACCCTTGATGTTCATTGTTTCTTAACTGTTGATGAGCAGGATCCTCATTGCCAACTGGATTCCACTGAGAGCCTTTTTTCTGTCAACACTAATTTCACAATCGCTCGCTGTAACAGGCCTTCACATGGGCGTATGTGTAAAAAAATAAAAAAAAAACAACAGCAGTTCAAACTTGTTCTCTTGTTGTCTGACTCGATGTTCGCTCTCTGCTTCTGATCTGACTCACTACATTGTCTTGTGTCTGTGTTTGTATCATTCCAGATCTGTTGATGTCTTGACTATGTCTAGTTGCCTGAGTGATTTGGCTGCAGAACAAAGCGTCGACTTCCTCGCAGTGGTCGTCTGTGGGGAAATGTCAAGGTGCTGAGATTTTTTTTTAATCATAACGATGAACCACATTAAAGAAATGGGTGTCTCCCTGCTATGTGGAATATTTTTCATTATAATTTTTTTTTTAACCTGTCTGTTGACTCACTTAACGCAGCAGTGCTAAATCCTGGATGACACAGACCTCTGCACAGCTCAACGAAATCCAAAAATAAGAACTACATAAGAAATACATCACTAAAAGGTGCTCTGCTCTCCATGCAAAACAAACGCCATGACTCTGCTGATACCCCAGAGAGATCAAGGTGATTGAAAATTATTGATTTTAAATTTTATAGGTAGAATTTGATTCTTTTTAGAACTATTTCCCAAAGAATGAGTTCGGAGTGAAAAATAACCACCATTCAAGAATGCTGTCAATCTAACAGAAATCCAGTGCTTTAGTAACTGCAGGGATGCATGCTCAGACAAATAGTTACACACACCTACAATCGGTGGTTCGCACCCTCTCAAAATCTTCCAGAGGCGAAGTCAGTCAGTCAGCAAGTGTCACTCTCAGTATGCCACGGAAAAACCGAATGGGTTACTTTTACATTCCTCAGATGCTGTTGCTCTCTTGAAGTTCATAATTGCATGCTGAGGTGCAAAGCCCTGTTAAGAAGTCCCATTGAGTTCCTCGTAACTGTAAGATGACGAGTAAAGAACTAAAGTGACACCCAGCTGGAACATCTAGAGCAGGAGAAACATACTTTGCAGTTCCCTGGCCTGCATTCATGTTGGTCAGGTAAAATTGAATCTAAAGATGAACTAATACAAAATACTACATATACTCGTTAAACATTTGTGTATCTTAAAAATAACTAGTCACAGTTATCCCCAACACTTGTAGAAATGCCCCGGCAACTGATGCTAGGTGTCACAATGCTAGCGCGTCAACGTCCCAGACTGTGGTGGTTCTGTCACCTTGCTTATACACATCCAAACCCTTAAACGACCAATTCTTTCTTTCTTTCTTTCTTTTTTTAGTGGTATAAGAGCAATATTTTAAACATTTGGACAATGTTGTGGTAAAGATCTGGTTAGGTTTCGTTACAAAAGTCATCCAGTTTTGTCAGCAGAAACATAGCTGCAAATGGCGTCTTGCTAAAAACGTGCCATTTGTCACCAGAAGCAGAGCTTCAAATGTCATGATATCTCCGAAAGATCATCCAATTACTTTGGAATGAAAAATGGCTGTAAATGTCCAGACTCAATCACAAAAAAACACTCCTTTTTTTTCCTCACCAGTAGTGTGCCTGAGACTGTTCTAAATTATCCCTGAAAAAGCACCGCTTTTGTCAGCAGAAATATGTCTTCGAACATGCTAACGGTTTGCTATCGCTCACAGCAACACAAGAACAGCCTGGAAATAACAGGACAACAACACAAAAGTTTTTCATGACCAAAAATCCAAGAAAAGAAACAACCCTCATCTGATTCCAATGACCCTTAAATCTCAGACCGACTGCTTTTACTAGATTTGATGACATTTATCTCTCCTTCAGGTTTTTACATGCATTTTTCTTAAAATGAGGGCTCTTTACAAACAGTACTGGACACCACTTGGCACAAAGTATTACTGCAATCGCTCTGTATGCAGCTGATGTTAGTAATTTTGCACTTACGTGTAGATGACTGTTTGAGTGATATGGAATCGTCTGAGTATCGTACGCTCTCATTTCCATAGCTCTCATGCCTGTGGCAGGTGATTACCTTTCTCACTCTTCCCCCTCGCCTTGTCTCTTGTTCTGTCTCTCTCTATGTCTTGTTGTCAGCAGGAACCTCTCCAGGGAGATGTATCGCTTTAGGCGATACAAGAGACTATGTATTATACTCTCTTTCTTACTCTCCCTCCCCCCCATTTCTCCTGTTCTCAGGCTGTCACTCTTTTTTTTTTAACTTGATGGGGAGATTTGATCCCAGACTGACAGCAAAGCCTTAAGTGAACTTTCAGGCTTATTTATTATTTATTTATCTCTGTGTGTGTGTATGGGGGGGGGGGGGGGGGGGGTTTGACCATAAATTCGTTACTCCCCACTGATTATGATTCGAGGGTTTTGCAAAATTCGATAAACCCCTGATTTGAAGATAAATGAAGCCAGATCAAGACTTTGAATGAAATAGCAAAATCTACATACTAAAAAGTTAGAGGTAGCATTGTGTACTTCAAAAAATACAAAAATATTATTTTAGTTACAGGGTGCAAGTCTGGCTTTCAAAGACTAAAACTGTACTTCTGAGGAATATCTGCATGTTACACAACAGTTCTTGCGTCAGAACGACATTTCTTAGAATGCAGCATTAAAATACAAATCAACCTCCCAACAGCCAGCATGGTTTTCTTCACTGCACACAAACTAAAGGCACTCTTCATGCATTTCTTTGTCTTGGACATATTTGATCCAAAATAAAAATGAGTGTATAAAAAGTGAAAACATGTTGAGGAAGTTGTCAGTGTTCTTAACTATCATGGGAGGTTAAAGAGTTGAGAAAAATGCTAAATCAGATCAAATGAGCACTAAACAATGTTGCTACATTGATACTTTAAGGATTAAGTCTGAGTGTGGTATTTATTTGAATGAATGATTCGACGAAGACAAAAGATTCAGGTTTTTTTTTTTTCAAATTTCGGCCAATTTGCGCCGTTGTTTCTGCAATGAATGCACATGGGAGTAGAGACTGCAGATGTTTTTATCAGTGAGCGTTGCTAGCTACTCTTCTATTCTTCTTCTACAGTCAGTTCAGTCTTTTTGTAATTACATAATGCAAAAATAGAAGTTAGCAATGTGGCCTTTATATGAATCTTTTGTATTTTGCTTTTAGCACTTCAAAACTTGAAGGTTTTTAAATCTGAAGGTTTTAAAACTTTGCTTTTTTTATCAACCAAAGTGCTTCACAAAAATGCTCGTGTACACTTTAAAAAAAAGCACGTGCATGCATGGCGCAAAAGATTTTTAATTAACTGTGGGGCCCTTAGACAGGAGAGAGAGAGAGAGACGTAAGGGAGGAGTGTGTTTACTTGATCCTCAAGGATGATTAATGGACACAAATAAAAAGGAGGAAGCCACAATGAGAAATCAGTCCCTTTCTGACTGTTAACCTGAGGTGTTTGTGAACCACAAGTTTGAACAGCAAGTCAAACTAGTTTCCTGTAAACTAAAACGACTGTTGTCCTCCACAGGTGTGGACAGCTGTCGTCACTCTTCGGGCCCTCTGAACTCTCTCTCTCTCTCTCTCTCCATCTATCCATCCTTCCGCCCCCTCTCACCTCAGACCTCCTTTATTCCTTCGGATGGCTACGCGGTGCTGAGAGATTTACAGAGTGATGCGGGTTTCGGAATATTGAGTCACGATAAAACTATTGCTCGATAGGGATCTGAACGCGGGAGACATGCAGGTATGTGCTCTAACATTTCTGCGGCGATAAGACAAACAGTTTCAAAATGCAAATAAGATTGCAGATAGGACATGTTACATAAAAAAAAAAACATCTTTATGAAGCTAACATGTATTTGTATTTTGCAAGCTTAGATGATCTATGAAAGAATGAAACTGTTTCAAACCCTGCCCTGGATTTAGACCCAAAGATGGAAATGCAAAACACCCAAAACTGGGTGATTTCAGCTTTCGATGGACTTTTAGAACTTTGAGATTATACAAGGCTACACTGTCGTTTTATTTTGCACTCCGGAATACATTTCTGACATCTGATTTCTAACATTTTTTTCTCCTATGAATCAGATATGTCTGATCTCACAATTGGACAACACAGCCTGTTGCATAAAAACAACAACAACAACAACAACAACAAAAAAACAACCAAAACCCCGACAACAAACAAAATTTGAAGACAACACTGCTTGCTGAAATGAAAACTGACAAATAAAAAAAATAGGTGGCGGTGCTGCGATAAATTTCAATGGCAGTGACATATGGCTGCTCTTTAGGGACTGCAGTATATACCTGCTAATACTACTAACTATACATATTTCAAAGGAACTCAATCCATTTTTTTGACAGTACCCTGAATAATCCTGGCTAAATTCATGTCAAACTTGTCAGTTTGCTGATAAACTATTCCAGTGGCTCAAAGCCTGATGGCCCACTGTAGTTTCTTTATCTTGGCTGCAAGTTGATTCACTGCGGTGAATTTTTTTTTTTTTCACGGTGACGTGTCCTTTGTTGTTGTGTTTACCTCGTCTCTTCCGCTTGTTGTCTTTGCTGTTCCAGGCCCCCTGGCGCATACACAAAATGCTGTGTTCTTGTTTTATCTGATGTTGCAGGGGTCTAACTTGCTACTGCCCTCACTTTACTGTCCTCGCATGGCACGCGTCCATTAACATCAGAGTTTCAAGGTCGATACGCTCCAGAAACTTGCACCATACGCATGCGCGTTGTTATTGGGGTTAGTTTAACACTTTAACATACGCGGTGGCGTTTGTAAAAGTCTGCATACTCATGTTAGGGTTCTGTTTCTAGTGGTAGTCTGCACCAGAGCGTTGCTTTCTTTCACAGAATGTACAGAATATCTACCAGTCCCCTTTCCACACAGATTCAGATGTTTTCGCTTCCAGTCAGTTGGCTGCAGATTTTAAAGAGAGTAGTACTCAGTACATAAGGTGAGACAGAATCAAGCCTCTTGAAACTTGCAGATGACGGTGCACGTTCATACGCCTCAGGGCCAACGCATCTTAACAATGTCTCAGTGTTCCCTCTCTTTCTCTCTCTCTCTCTCTGTTATTGTATAGTTGGATCACATCCTGCTGGAGAAACTTGTGATCAATGCCTCATTCAAGTTTAAATGGGATTATTTTTAGCCATTCTGTCTTACAGGGGCAGTGCAAGGAGCAGTAAAAGCTGCTGGTTTTGATCTCGTGCTTGTTTGTATGATTTCTGTTTTTTTTTTAAGACGTAAAGCACACGCGCATCCAATCTGCATGTGATCACTGCAGAGTACAAAAATAGAAAAACTCACTCAAACCCTTTTTTTTTTCAAAGTGGTAATCAGCATCATGTTGGATGGACTTTTTTCAATATATATATATTTTTTTAATAAAATAAGACACCATCTAAAGGAATAATCAGTTTCGGACTATCTAGTTAACTAGTTACAATGACTCGGTGCAACATTATTGTCGTACTCCGAACGTGATATCATCATCAACATTGCAGACAAGAAATGCTTCAAACTCTAACAGTTAATAAGTTTACTTTGATTTGCAAGCATACTCTACTCAGCAATCGTTACTTTACGTTGTATAATTTTGTTCAAAAATCTGGGCTGCCATGCTGTTCAAGAGCATGAAGAGAACGGTGCGTGTGTGTGTGTGTGTGTGAGATGAGATTTTGAGATTATTCTCATCTAGAGTTTGTTTTTTATTAAACTGCTGACTCACTTGCTGCTTCTTGTTCTTGAAGGCTCTCAGGTAAAGGTAGACATAATAAACTTTTCTCCTGAACCTAATAAATTTTCATCCACACATTTCTCTCCAGCATTTTGCTGGTTCTTTTCACAATCATGACTCAGGGAAGAAGACAAAAATATCTCTCCCGAGAGCCTGAGTTAGTTTGCGTAATTGCTCTCTACAATTGTGAGTAATCGCAGCGTAAATACACACCGGACTGCTCCACGCATGTACTTGAGAAATCTCAGTTCTCTGTCTTTAGTTTGCTTAAGCAAAGGGGTTAGCAGTAAAGCCAGATTAAATAAATTTCTACCTTAAACCCCTTTGGGTATATTCTCTCGGGGAGATTTGGGACATAATCCAGTGATCATGCACCTGACGGAGTAATTTAGCTATGAGTAATAAATCGACTTTATTTAAACTGGTCCTGTGGCAGCATTCCAAAATTTTTGTCGCCAAACAAAACAATCTAATTATTCTTGGGAGACGCAGCACAGGATCACTATCGGTGCTTCTGCTGTGAATACTTTTCTAAAGATTGTTTCTCTGACTGCAATTATGGCTTAAATTACTGTCTAGCATGAGATCAGCCGAGCTGCAGTGCACTGCCAACAACAAAAAAGACACACCAATAGGGGTTTTATTTTCCAATTTTTATTTTTATTTTTTTTACAAGCAGAGAAGTTGCACGTCCATTAACATGTCACATTGTTTTTCACCGTAGAAGGAAATAATCATATATGCCATGTTGTAGACGGTTTCTACTCTCCAGACTGTCTCCAGATCACCCGCTGATAATAATGAAGAAAATCCTGTTTAGTAAATGTGACAGAGACTTAATGTGAAGAACAGTTCTTGAGTAGAACCCATTTGGCCTGCACTTCTGTCTGGAGCAGGACTTTCTTTTTTTTTTTTCTTTTTTTTTTAAGATACAAATACTTTTTCAACACCCCTCAGACAATGTTGCTTTCAGTGAGAGTGAGGACACACCAGCTGGTGGTGTGGCTGATTCAAAAGGGGAGCAGTGCTTAAGCTGCCAGCGGGGACACATAAATTAGCATTCTGAAAGACACCGCCTAGATTTACATCCCAACAGGGAGAGTAAAACTCGACAGGGGTCAGTGTTCTCTAAACGAGCAACTTTAAATATAGACCCCCAAATCTTGCACCCACCTACTGAAAAACGTACCCGACACAGGAACGGCGTCTTTGGCAGAGAATTATTAGCTGATTTGAGTGCAGACTTCTTTAAGTTTCTTGTAGACCGGGGTTAAAGTTCACTGTCAATCAATACTGAGTGTTGGCAAAACCAGGAGTTCCTCTAATTTAGCTGAACTCTTAGATTGTATTGTGCTTAGTTGCCTGGTTTGGTCTGATTTCCTCTGGGGTTGTGTGATTGGAAAGTTGGAACAAAGAGGCGCAGTGGTCAAAGTTAAAAAAGTGCAAAAGATTAAGTGATACACCGCTGGGAGTGTGATCATTCTGGCACTCAAGGATTTATATTTCTCTAGAAAAGAACACACGGATGACAGGAAGTGGATCAAATGTAGAGATGCAACAATCTGCAACCTTAAAAAGCAACGCACATGCAAACGGCTTGTTAATGTGACCTCTGACATGATTTCAACACAACGTTTTAACAGCTTTCCTGTGAAGGGTCAAAAAAAAAAAAAAGATGGTGATAAAAGGCAACATTTTATTTGCACATCTTGAATTGGTGAGCCAAGTCAAACAATGGAGCGAACCTGGCAGACAGCGCTCCCCTATATATCCTCCCTTCACCTCCCATCCTCCCCGCACGAACTCTCACAGCTGCAACCAGGAGAGCCCGGGGAGGAGCCCGGGGAGGGTCCCGCAGCTCCCGACGACACCAGGCAAAGCAGACATCCTCGTCTAGAACGGTGTCAGGGAGTCAAAGCCGTTATCTCTAGACTCACTCTGTGGTCTAAATGTATGTTAAACATAAATGAGCTGGGAGCGGCGTGGGTGCTCGGTGACTCCTTTTTTGTTTAAACAAGGATCAATTAATTGAGATCAAAGGGAAACTACTTAGTTACAGATGGGCGTTTTAGACTCAGAGCAGAGAAACAAACTTCTCCAGCCCTAGAGAAATACAGTTATGCATTATGCAGCATTTCTTTGGAAGCTACTGTGTTTTCTAATGCAGTATAATGAAGTAGCAAAGGAATAACATGACTACTCCAAAAAAAAAAAGAAAAAAAAGACGTGCTTCGATACTTAAACACATTTAATCTCACTTAACATCGAAAATGGTTGTCTGTACACAGGTTATACAAACACACACTGGGATCTCCTTGAAATCTTTTTTTTACAATTATTATTTCTTTTGTTATTCTAATGTTTGAGAAAATATTAGAGGCTATTAAAATAATAGGTCTTTCGCTAGAGGCGGCACATACCTTCCCTTTCCTCTAAGGTAGTCTGCCGGACAATGTTTGTTCTGTTATGGGATCTCACACAGCTGACTGTGTGTGTGGAAGAGTGTTTGTGTGCATTTTTCTATGTGGAAGATAGCAGTGCACGTGGAAGGAGAGGGTGTGTGTGTGTGTGTGTGTAAGGGCGACTGTATGTCTGCGTGCGTGATAAAAAGAGGCCGTTATCACTATATATATCAGCCAGGATCTAGTACGAGACCCAGCTTACTCCTGAATATAGTGCCTGTTCATTGGACTTAAGTCTTTCTTCTAGGCACAGCTGGATTCACAAAACAGCACTGAGATCTGATCCACTCCCCAGGTTGAGTTTAGACTCTCTGTGAGCCTGCTGTGACCGTGATAGTCACACCGAGTCCTGGTTTATATACCTGGGCTGATAGGTATCAACTTGAAAGCTCCCCTCTTCATGCAGACACACAGCATGTTCAGTAGGCTTTTAACCCCATGAAAAGGTCACAGTACTTTACAGAGTGAAAATATTATTCAAGTGGGTATTTTATAAGGTGCTGTCACCCAACACCAGTTAAAACACGCCCCGAAAGGGAGGCTCTCCCATGTGCCAGACGCAGGTGATGGACCAGATATTCCAGCGGTCGCGTCTTCCTTTCCAGGAACATTTCAGAAGCAAGACAATGTGCCTTTTGATTTTTTAAGCTTCTATGGGTGAGTACACAGCAAAGTTCAAATGTCTTTTCTTTTTGTTTTCGGTCTGTTTTGATTGTGTTTACTATTTCTTATTTGGCTGCATTTTGGTTGAAATAGTTGCGTGAAATGTTGATATAGTGAAATCAAACAGGGTCGTCAAAGACCGATTTATTTTTGAAAACTAAGATTCTCAGATTTGGCGTCATGGCGTGCTTGGTGGACTCATGAGCATTATCTAGAATGGGAGTGTCAGGGGCTGGAATGCGTTGCAGACGCACCCAGAGGTGTCTCGTAGCAAAACATGCTTTCACTGAAATATTTTGGCAGGTTTTGCACTGACCAGTTGACTGTGTGTTCACTCCAGTTTCTATTTCGTCTACACTTTGCTCTGTAAGGGCCAACAATACTCGGTTCATTCCTCACCCGCCAGTCGGAGATGGGGAGTCAAGTCCTGGACTTCATTTGCATGCTCGTGACTTTCTTGGAATCGAGACCAAAACTTTCATAAAAGACTCGAGAGCGTCTTTCCCGCATGCACAATCCTGAACAATTTCCTTTGTACTATGCAAGATCTTTTCCTGCAGTGTTTAACCACTACATGACCTGAGCTCTGCTGCTATTATTCCTTCACTGTCAGCAGTCCCAGACTGGAGATGAGGTTCAGCAGTGCCCACCCATGTTCTGGCTACAACACTGCTAGGAGATGCCATGTTGGTTCGGTTTGCTGCTATTCTTGAAATCCAGCCCCCCCCACTTTTATTTTTTTCCAAGTCTAGGTTATGGAGATGCTGCAGGAATGGAGCCATGCGGGACTAGATAATGACATGATCCTTATTGATAGAATTATTATGATTATGTTGCTCATTGCGTATATATTCAGTGCAGCACAAACTTTGCCATTTGTGCACCTATAATAGAGGTCAAACTCAGTCTACAACGTGCCGTCAAACATGCATCAGGGCAAAGTGAACCGCTCAACAAAAAAAAAATGCATGCGCTTGTTTACGAGGGATGAACCCAATAACAGCTGTTAAGGAGCTACGCTTCCACTCAGCGTCTCGAGTTACAATATGTAACTAACACTATAGGGGATTGTCTGATTTGATGGTGAATTCATCATCTGTTAATGATATTCACCTGCGGAGACAGCAGTGTTGGGAACTCAAGGGCTATCGATCACATTCTGGAGCAGGGGAGGCGGTTGTGGGGGACACTGTCGAAGCTGTCAAATGAGTGGGCGAGGAGACGGATAGTCCTTCTTGACAAGTTACAGACCATTAAAGCATGCAGATAATGTGAGAAAAAAGGGTCCAGAGAGACAGACACTTCGAGCCATGGAGAGTGATGTGAAACAACACTGCAAGAAATAAGAGGATCAGAGAAACTCCAGCAGCTTAATTTAGAGCTTCATCTGTTCTAAAGAAAAAGAGAAAAAAAAGAAAAGGGAAAACATGGGTCAGACATCAAATGATGTGTTTTGAGATCTTCTCAGGGAGCCAGATGGGTGTGATTTCCTGTGAAATAGTAAGATCAAGCATGGTGAAGTATTAGAAAAGTAAACTGTCTACACGTTGGTCGTCATTACTCTTTAACGCTGTGAAAAGCCACATTTGCTCAATTCAGATCGTCCAAAACGAACCACGAAGAACGTTATTATTGATGGTTTTTTGCCTTTACTTTTTTGATGAGCACGGTGCAGTTTACCATAGATCTCATGCGGAGTTAGATGGTTTGGCCTGTAGATGGTCAGAAGTACCGGGGGGTGATAATCATAGCAGGCGATATCATGGTGGAAAAATCATACATTTCTGTACACACAGGGAGACAAACTTGCAGCCTCCCACCTGATAAAGTTCAGTCTGCTGTTCAACAACGACCCTGCTTGTTATCTAGTCTCAAAAGGTGAACCAGAAAGCCTGATGATTGGAACCACTTTAAGGGGGTATTAGCGCCACCTGGAGCTCCGGAGGTGGATATACTTTGTGAAAGAAATTGATTCTTCCCTTGCATGAATTACTCAGAAAATGACAGATTACAATTGTGCATGTAAACTAGGTAATAGACTTTGGGGGGGGGGGGGGGGGTCACTGCTTTGAAACCATCTCACTATGAACTTGGATCATTTTGGCACACAGGTCAGGACTATTCTAACCCATATAGGGTACCAAATTCACAAGACTGAGGCAAAAAAAAGCACACAATGCAGCTTTAAATAAACCTTGAACAAAAGCTGAGACAGCAGCCATAAAACAAGAAAGTGTTTGGCAGTGGCCTCGAACCAGTGTCTCAAGGTTACCGAGCTATCTGCTGGAACGCATGTGAACAGGTGTACTGATGCCCTGTTAGCCATGTTAATGAAATCATTAGTGCCAGGTTTCTGGATGCGAGTGTCTCCACGGGATTAGGGTAAGAAACCCTCAGCCGTCTGTTTTGCTCACCTGTCAAACTCAAGATGGCTCTCATGATTTAATTAAGTAAACAAATGCCACAGGAAGCTTCCCCTTCGAGAACATGGCACAAACCCCAATTGTGTCCATTCATTAAAATAGATGGAGCGTTCACACAAGCAGTGTGATGTGTTTAAGAAATGATGCAGGGAGCAAACAAACTCAGAACAGGCGTAAAACCGTATTCATCTTTCTGTTTAAAAGTCTACTTGTTTTCACCGAAAAAATAGTATGATTAGGGTAATATTGACCTCCATGTAAAATTAAAAGAAAAAAATACACCTTCTCTTTAGTGAGTTAAATTACAGTGATTTATGTGCATATTGTGAGTTTTGCTTTTCATCTACATATATCAGGAGAAAATAGAGAACCTAATCTGGAATATGGAAGAATAAAGTCAATCCATAAAAAGAAAAATGACATACGTACTGCACCACTCAGACTTCAGATACAATATAGATATTTAAAGCTATAGTTTCTATTGTACATATTAACATAATTTAATGGTTTCCTCTCTGCACTAGTGATAAAATAGTGTGGTACTCTCCCAATTCTCAATATTGAAGAAATGTTTCTCTAATTAAATTTTACTACACACACCACACACACAAATTATTCACCGAATAAAATCGTTTCATGATTTAAAAACAAACTAAAATAAAAAGTGACTTTTGAAACCCATTATCCAGTTATTCCTTATGATTTTATATCTTATTTGGCTTTAAGGAAATGTGAAGAGAGACAAGAGAAAGATAAATTATTTCTTCATTTCCTTCCAGAATCAGTGCACGTTGGGACACAGTGATAGGGTTATGACACACACATTCAATGTGAAACAATTAGGACTCCTCAGTTGTTAAGGAGGGCGTAGAGATGTCAGACACATCGGCTTAACTCCTAAAATGTACATTTCTCGGAGAGTTTCAAGATTCACACGTGTGGTTTGTCTCACTCGTCTTATTGAGCATCTCCTCCGACTGACGATGGAAATCGCTAGACAAATTGATTGGATGTCAGCTTGAAGAGTAATAGCTCTGCTCATTTTGCAGTGAAAATACCCCCCCCCCCCACACACACACACACATATACGCAAAAACATCTTTTGCTTTGACAGAACGTTGCAGCAATGAGAACGAACAAACTGATCAATGATTTTCAAGCGTTGTGAGGATGAAGAGACAGGGGTAACATTGATTCTCACACCTGACAGAGTTGGGGAGGGGTGGGGTGTGTGTGTGTGTGTGTGGGGGGGGGGTGTTCATACACCTTCAGTGAAGCATAGACAATTCAGATGTCCAATCCAACGGATTTATTATAACGCATGTTGAAGTTATTGACAGATGATGAAACCATGGTGCTTTTAGGAGACAGAAGAAAGAAATGCCTGCACAACTGAAGCCATTTAAGCATTCCTGAAGGACGCTTTATTAGCGACTAGCGCTCGCACTTCACCGCAGTGTTGTTTTTCTCCTCCTCGTCCTGCAGTGAAACAATGCCACATTCATTCGGCAACCCCAGACTTAACAAGAGGGTGATGCAAATTAAAGTGGCATTAATTTCATTACAAGCAGGGAGCAGTGAGGGATAAAACATTAGAGTAATTCAATTGAGAAGCTGACAGCAAGCTTAGAAAGCGACAGTCCACTTGCCTGCAGCTGGTACAGTACAAAAGCCCCACAATGACTGTAAAAAAAACAAAAAAAAAAACAGGGTTTTTTTTGTGTGTTTTGTTTTGTTTTGTTTTTTTTTTCCCCCCTACAACATGACAGCCCCTGGCTAATGTGAGACAAAGCCACTCAATAAGCTGACAACACTAATTATGCACTTGTAGTAACACTTTAAAACACTGCCACCCAACCATTGGGCTGATCCTAAGCAGCTAGTTTATGGCTTATCTTTTAATTTCCATAAAAGAAAATTGTGGTAAATGTTTATATCCCTTGCTAATAAACAAATGAATCTGATGTGCATTGTGAGTTTCCACCTGTTATCTCGTGTGCTTCGGCAACATTGGCGCCTGACAACTGCGGGGGGTGGTGCTAGCACTAGCTGTGCCAACCTGCTTGGGGTATTTTGAGTGGTTGTGTGAAATGTGCATTGGTGCTTGACTCTCAAGTGAACTGCTGGCTCTGACAGGAAGGGAAGCTCACAGGCATCCTTTAAGTGTCACTTTAAAAAGAACAGAGCACACAGCACCGTGTTGTTCCACTTAGAAACACCCACTTTGTAAGATTAAAACTCAAAACATGTTTACCATTTGAACACAGTATGTCTGCCGTTGATCTCATAGGTACTGATTTCATGTGAAATAGCAGAAGAAAAAAAAAGAACACAAGACTAGCTGCCAAATATGTATACCATGGCAAGATGGATCAAAGGATGTGTTTGCACTGAGACCATTTTCGGGTTACTGTTTGTGCCAAACCTGTTTGTCCTGTGCTTGCCTTATCTTCTGAATGTGTTGAGGAATGACTAAGCCACCCACAGCCAAATAATCATTAGCAGTCTGGAGTCTGAGGCTGAAGAGTCGACAGATTTGCGACATCAAAGTAGTTCCCATACTGTGAACACCCATGCTGCAGCCTTCTTCATAACACAATGCTGAAATAATTAGCTTCCCGTTGTTGCGTGAGAAATTGAGACAGTATCTGTTTAGCGTGGTTTTATGAACCCTCCAAAACATCTCAGCCAGTTATTAAGTGCAGTGTTTTTGTGGTTTTATGTGTTTATGTACGGTTCCAGTTTGATCATTAGTGACTTGGCTCAGATTGTGGGTAGGGGGGTATCATTAAAACGGCAGGGTAAAGTGATCATGGCTTTTCTTGGCTTTAAAACGCCAGAAAGTAAGTTGGAAACATGTCTTATGCTTTGGTGGAGGCCACTAATTGCTTTAACTGAGGCCCCATAGAGCTGCAACACTGACTTTTTTGTTCCTCCGCCATTTCTTCTTCACTCTTGCTGGTGATTTAAAGTCATGATTTTGCTTTCGTTTGTGGCAGAAACATTTTTCTAAATATAAAATTGCACAAGAAGCAGGCGATGCATAGGAAGTGTCCCATCTGCACTTCAACTTTGTAAAAGGTTCACCGAGTTAAAGCCGTAGTGTGTAAATTTTAAGTACTTGTCAAATAAGTGCTAAGTTCAACTTCTGAGTCTAAAAATGATTTGTCTTTGGTAATGTAATGTTTGGTAACTGACTATTAATATTGTATTTCACAAAACTTATTTATTCAAAGACAATGTGCAGGAGCATTAGTCTCACTAAAATATGAGAAAAAATGCATTGAACCAGAGTAAGCAAAATCACTAATTTACATCTGCTGGTAAGGATAAACACAAAATGCAATTAAATCATACAAAATACAATACTACACATACACAATACAATACGAAAGGCTGCAGTTCTCTCCCCATTGGAAGCAACTTCTATCAATGTTGTTGCCATGACTTTAATTCTCAGTAGGGATTTGACAAGTCACACACTGTAGCTTTAATCTCTCTATTGCCCCCAGTGCAAACAGGAAATATAACCTCTGTGTGACATATCCACATCAACTTGATATGCATGCCAGCACCGGATGATGCTTAATCATTACAACATTACTGGCAATGGTACTGCAAATGATCCCGATTGGATGAGTTCTAAACTGTAGGAGAGCTTCATTAACCGCATGCAATCTGTGAATTAGTTGTAGCCATTATTATTGGGTCTGAAGCCAAGATGCTGTATTTACTGTAGTGTCAGCATTAGAAAAATGACTAACTAAAGATGCTGAGTTGATCGACATCCAAAGCTTTCAAATGAGAGTTTGCTTTTGTAGTACCATAAACAGCGTGCATGCCAATTTACACAAGGATCTAAAGTTGTATAGGAGGTGCAAGTTTCTCTGATCCTTTAAAGATGCTGCGAATCAAGTTAAAAATGAGGAGATGCAGGCATGAGGAGGAGGAGGAGGAGGAGGAAGAGACGGTAAAAGCTTGAGTAAGCAGTTGATGCTGGTTGGGAGGGGGATAGAAGAATAGTGTAAGGGAAAATTGTGAGCCACAACTTGATTATGTGACAGAGCTGGAAGAGGCTTAGACATACAGTACAACTGGTTGCTGTGACACTTAAAAGGCCTAGCAGATGACAGCACATCACAGGGTGTCCGGCGCTGGAGCGCCAACATAATGAGATGATGACACTCCATCGATGACAGAAAGAGAGAGAGAGAGAGAGCTTGTTACTGGCAGAACTCTCTGGTTAATTGAGGATAATCTTCAGCAATATAGAGGGTGAGTATTTTTGGGTCATTTCAAGGGGGAAAAAAAGTGGAGCAATTGCTTTGGAAAAAATTAAGGGCACAGTATGAGAGGAGAAATGAAGCAAAACACAGAGGGCGTATAACACCTGTAAGTCATTACATAGTGGCAATTTAAGAACACACGGGTTTTTGTTTTTTTTTTCCCTGCATCTCTTGTTGTGTTTTAGCAGCACCAATAGCCTTTACTTCTAATTACCAAGATGGAATCCCGTAATGTTTAGGAAAACAAGACGAACAGCTCAAATGTTTTACAATCGTTTCCTTCTTCCAGTTTGATTCTGTCAAACAAGCTTTAATTGAGTTGGAAGCTGCACTTGTTCTCAGGCTATTAAGCAAAGTTTGATGTTTAATTAAACTGCAGATGGATGTGTAGTGATTAAGATCATCTCCAAGACGAGAGAGAAAGCATCAGCTAAGAAGCTGCAGTACTTTTCAAGGTGTTGCTTCTAAACCACCCCTGCAAAACAAAAGGAACAAGGCTTCCAACAAAACTGCAGCAGCATCCAAGTTTTTACAGTAGAACAGCCAGTCAAACAGCCCTTTTCTTGAAAACTACTGTTTTTGGAATAGAGTTGGTAGATGGCCAACAGTCAGCCCTGAGTGGAATCAAACTCAAATGAGGCCTGAAAAAAAGTGATCAATTCTGAATAACAAGAAATAAATCTTGCAAGAACATTCCACACAAAAAAAGGGATTTTGAGAGTGAAGATTGCAGTCTTCAGCCTCCTGGAAGAAGTGAAAAACATTGTCCAGACTCATTCCAATCTTCTCTTTTATGCCGATGAGGGCCGACTCCATTCGCTCAGCAGATTCCGTCCCATTTTCCTATCGATTTCCCCCAGCAAAACGCCCCGCCAATCTCACCTCCCCGAGAAGAGGAAATTCTTAGCTTGTGACATGAAAGAAAGAATGACACAACTGGAAACCGTGTTGTTACGGTTTCAGTTCTCAGCACGGATGAGGACATTTATCAAGCAATTCGGATCAGAATGTAAAAAGATAATAAGAGTGCTTGCACTGATCGTAAAAGGCAGGTCATAGTGCGCCTATAAAAAAAACAGAATAGTACTGAATTAATAAATCATGTTGGATGTGAAAAGCCCTGCTATTTCATGCTGTCTGGACCTTTATCTTTATGAATATCTATTGCTCATTTCTTTCACTTACCCATCAAAAAAAAAAAACCTCATTCCTTCAAATTTACAGATAGCTAATAAATTCAACTGTCATAATCTGCGAAATAATGCAGGGATTATAAGGAAAGATTTCAATCATGGGCTTTTCCCAAAATGGTATTTCATCAGGTGAATAAGTACAGTATAAATGCAGTACTTTTTGAAACGTAATATCTCAGCATCTTTTTGTGTCGCGTTTTAAGAACATTTGAATTCTCAAGAGCGAGTTGTTGGCAAGTTTTCAAACTGCAGAATTGCGCAGTGTTAGCGCGCGCCTTGCTCTACGCCAACATTGTCTTTTTATTTCATGTCTGAAAGTTGTATGTGTGACAACATCATCATGGAGTATTGTAGACAAATATTGTGTAAGTATAGAGTCTATTAAGTTTTTCTTAATGATGCTGTTACATTATTTATACCAGGCCTTGTATTGTTGTCTCGTACAAGTGCACATCATGCATGATAATTTACACAGAAATCTTTAGGCTTTCTCTGCTCCGTGGAGAGTCAAGCTCTGGTAGTTTCATGTGGATTGTATCAGCATTTTCACAAGTAAATCTCAGAGTGGGGATTGAATCTGCACTCATCAACTGTATTTCTAATTAAACAACTTAAATGGAGGGGTTTTTTGTTGTTGTTGTTTTTAATTTTTTTACAGACCAGTTGGAATGCTTGTGCCATCATTCTCTCACTGCTGGAAGCTCCTGACAGGTACGAACAGCTCTGCAGCTATCAGTTAAAAGCCAGAGGGGAAGGATACATTCCCTTTTTTAGGGGAGAAAAGGCTCTTACTTCCAACCCAAGAAATAGGACCAAATGTTACACGATGGAAACTTTTGGAGGATTAAGTACAGTTTAGATCTTTTCTCAGTTTTCTCATGTAACCCCAGTTTTAAGTAGTGGAACATCCTTGTACTTGTCTACTAAAGTTAGACTGGATTCAAGTGGAAGTGAAATGCCATTAAGTTCCCAGGTGGCAGGAGAAATGAATGAAGAAACTCACTGTAACACACTGATCAATACAAGTTTGAAAGGCCAATGCCGTCATCCTCGACTTTGTCCTTTAAAGTGAGATGAAGCAGATTCACTTTCTCAAAGTTGTGTAAGTTAGGTCTGTGTGTGTGTGTGTGTGTGTGTGGGGGGGGGGGGGGGGTGATATCGGCCTGAACATATCTCATCTCACTTTGTTCACACCAATACCAATTATGATTTTAATAGATTATTATATTCAGTCAGAGCTTTATCTGGATACTCCTCACAGTTATTTTACATATAAAGTGAACATTAATTTGCATTTTTTTTTTATCTTCCTGAACCATAAATTAGAATTAATTGCGAAAGTTAACTTATCACCTACTGTTGCTCTATTTCAACTTAGATATGTACCAGTGAAAGAAGTGTGTATTTGTCATCTGGACGATAGATTATGGTCACAATACTCTGCACTAAAAAAGAAGTTCATGGATGTGTTTTGTGAAGAGTATTTCTGTCTAGAAATATATGTGATGTACTAAATCCATCTTGTTTGCCTTTTTAAAAGTCCGATTTTAACTGAGCATTGGGGATATTTACATTTTCACCAAGGATTTAAAAAAAAAAACATTTCAAACTCAAACATCAGTGAATCCTAAAGATTCAACCGGGTGCGAACAACACGGGGGGGGGGGGGGGGGGACGTGTTTTTTGACTTAATTAGAGAGGATTGACAGCAGTAGGGAATGAATTTAGAAATAACTCAACCATAATCCATAGATTCAAGTCTAAAATGTATTCACAAGTACAAACATGTTCACGTACGTAAACTGGTTCACGCTCATTTACAGACTGTTTGAACTTGCATCAGTAATGCAACGTATCTAGGATGGACACTCCCATCAGTAACCTTCTTCTCTCTAAAGCTCTAATCTTTCTTCGATCTACTGAGGTGTTGTGGTATTTGAACAGATAATCTCTCCTTTTCAATGTTTGGGCTTTACATTCTTTTATAAAAGCTCCTCCAGAAATACATCCCCGACATGAGTCATGAGCCTCGTCATTTCCTTCCATGGGACACTTGATCTCTTCAGATTACAATGTTTCTGGTTCGGCTGGTTTGAGGACAAGCCTTCTGTTCCAGGTTACTATTCATGCACTGCCACCTGTGCATATGTACGTTGCACCTGCGATCCTATTGGAACAATTACTTGCCTGCTGCTGTGACGATACGTGTCGCTCTGGTTGGATCTGAAGGGACAACACTGGCCAAGGGAAGCAGACCTGCCCATAATAATGAGGTAAATGTGTGTAACGGTTACAGCTCAGTTACAACTGTATCTCTACATCCAGAAAGAGGAAGCGAGAAGACTGAAACACAGCAACAGCCAACAGTAACATGTGAGCCGCTGCTACACCACTGTTTTGTTTAGACATTGTTTGTACATGAACAAGCCTGCTCTGTATTGATATGGTGACTTAGAATTTTTTTGAATTTGTCAAATATAACAAATGTCAGTTTCATTTTTTTCCAATTCATGAGATAATTTAAAAAGAGGATTGTTTTGTTGCTTTGTGTTGTACTTCATATTACATGTATATTAAAAAAAAAAACTCAAACATTTTGAGAAAGAATTCTTACATTTATTTCCACCTTTAGGAAAATGAGCTGAAAACGATGAAATGAAAAATCCCCATGGAAATATTTCAATGACATTTTTCCATTCACTTCCATTTAAAAGTGCGCAGTAGGTCAAAGTTGAACATTACAAGCTTCTTCATCAGGTGAGTCAGCTGATGAGCATGGTCTGTGATTATCCCTGGCGTGCGTGTGTGTGTTTGTGCATGTAATTGGTGTTCATGGAGCACGTCGCCTCTGAGAGCCAAAAAAAAAAGAAAAGAAAAAGTGGGCCAGGCATGAAAAAGGCACATCATGAAGTTCTCTGTCTGTCTGCTGATGATATCTTGATCACTCATCTCCTCTCTGTCTCGGCTACTCGTCATACCTCCTATTGCCGCTTACAGACACATCATCGATCTTTCTTTGTGTGTGTGAAGTCTCAACTTAATGTGTGTTTATGTGGTTTGTAAGGGCTTGCCATTGCTTGCCCCATATGGACACAGAAAGCTAAAAACAAAACGGCACAGACAACACTGTCACACCCTCCTGCATGCTAGATTGGAGTCACGCTTCTAAATTGATCAATCTATCCTTTTATCTATCTTTATTTATCTATCTCTCTGTGGAGACAACAATCAGATTTAAACGCAGACAATGTTTAATGGGAGCTAACGGTCCAAATTGCGCTCCTTTCGAAAACAATGCTAGATAAGTGATATGACAGGGACACTTAACTGAGCCAATAGAAGGCATTATCATTCATCAGTGCCTCACGGTGGTGACCCCCCCAACAGCATACAGGTAATATATGAGCTGCATTAGAGGGGACCATTTACCTGCCCCCCCCCAAGTCTAGAAGATGGCTACTTTAAGGAGGTAACACTAAGGCTAGCTATGCACATGTCAGGAATGATTGAAGTGGTAATAAACCATTCTGTCCATTAGCTCAGTGTTTTTTGCTATTAGCAGAACGAGGGGTGGTGTTTTAGCTTGTCACTGCCTTCAGCAATCCCATACTGCCTGAATAAATTGGAGGGTGAGAGGAAATTGCTGGATCTATGGAGTTAAAAATACACAAGGGGGTGATTTTGAGTTTAGTTAGGTGAGTGAATGTCGTCTGTCTTCTCCCCCCCCCCCACTTTGACGTGTGGTATTGAAGGGGACAGGATGCTAACAAACACTGCTAAATGTCCTGTTGTCCTCCACCCTTCTAAACGGTGATCCGTCTCTCTCGTGTCAAACTGAGTCAAGATGACTCCCAAGCCACGTTGACCTTCTTCCCCCTCAGAGTAGGCACACGCGCGCGCGTGCACACACACACACACACACACACACACACACACACACACACACACACCAGGCCTAAAGCTCTGGATAAACACAATTAAACAACCCCACCCTCCGTTGTCATTCTTATCTTATCTTAACTTCTAACCTTAACCCCCCCACCTTCCCAATAACATACTGGAAAAGCCCCCAGGGTGGCCCCTAGAATCCTCCTCACCTTCCGCCAGACATACACGCATGCACACACACTGGCAGCCAGAGCTAATTCATTTCTCCTTAGTCACTCCATCATGTCCCCTCTCCCTCCACCTTTCCTTTCCTTTCCACAACCCTTTCCATAAATGTCACAATATGACGCTGCAAATGAAAAGATTTAAAACAGAAGAAGCCATTATATAGAATGAGCACCCTTGACACCAGGAGAGCCAGCATGGGTGCAGACTGCAGGGGGAGGGGGGGGGGGGGGGCAGCATGAGTCACATTCCAACACTCTGAATTGCATGGTTGTCCACTCTTATAGCCTGCTACCTTTGGGGTGCATTCATGAATATATCAGCTAGCAGAGTCTGCTTGGTTGCCGCGAGTACATTAGGGCCATAGTTCTCCGATGCTGATTTGCCAAATGCCTGCAAGCCTAAATTTATAACAAAAAAAAGTATTATCATGGGTGACTGCCCTCCAGGTGGCCACCGGCTATAACAATGACTTGTGTGTCATGGATCATGCTCAAGAAGGACTGGTTTCATCAGTCAATCCTGTTTGAAATACAGTATGAAAGATTGTACCGAGGGTGTGAATCAGTACTCCTCTGGCAACTTATGTTAGCCTCTGGTTATGCTAGGGTGTAATCAAATATTCAGAGTAGCTGCTCCTGTTGCACTTAGAGAGAAAAAAGAAAAACATCATCCACTAGTCTGATCACCCAGAAAGAGGAATTCAATAGATATTCAATACACCTGATGGTTTTGTGTGTGTGTGTGTGTGTGTGTGTGAGTGCGAGGGAGAGAGAGAGAGAGAGAGAGAGAGAAAAAAAGGGTTTAAAAGGCTCCCAAAGTCAGTGTTTCACATGCGGACAATGGATGATGAATGCCTGCAAACTCTTCTCTGCAAAGTGGAAGCTGTAATCAATGATGGACTAACAACTGCAGCATCACATGACCTGAATGACCTGAACTGAATGCCACCCCATTTTTCTGTTACTGAAGAAGCGGCAGCCGCTTCCTTCAGGTTTATTCAACAAAGAAGATTGTTTCTCGTGTCACAGATGGGAGAGGACTCAGTAGCCAGTGGTTCTTATTTTGGGAAAATAACATGGGTTTATGGGAGTATCTACTCAGCCATTGGGAGTCGATAAATTCAAATAGAATATTATATAACCTGAGAGTATTGTCGTAGATTATGATGATGCCATAGGAAGAGTATGACAGACAAAAATAGATACCTGCTGGTGAACTTTGCCTCGTTTGTGAGGAGGTTAATGACTGAGATTAAAGGTTGTAGGCTGATTGCTGCAATGCAAAAAAAATAGAATTAAATCGAGAACATCACTCGGATTTGTGAGTAAAAGGTAAAAAAAGAATAATAAGTAATCCGCATATAGAAATGTATTTCGGATCACAGTGCTATTACTGTATGAAATGGCCCTGAAATATAATTAAGATGGGTAATTATAAGACTTCCTGTCCAATAATTAGGGGCCAGATATGCAGAGGCCAGTTGAGTAATGCAATTTTGTAATATTCATTTTCATGAACCTTTTTCATGTGTTTTTGTACCGTTTTTTTTTTCTTCTCGTCACTCCACACGAAGCAAAATGAGGATACTAACCATCAATTTTTGAAAACTCCTCTGTCTAAATAAAGTAAATCCCATTTCCAGCTATATGAAACTATTTTAATTTGCTGAGAGAGCCAGTGAAAAATACCAGGGGGAACAAATGCAGAAGCGTCTTCGGACTTACTCTCAGCTACTTCTTTCATTTCTAGTCAGCTGAGCTAGACAGGAGTGTAAGGCTATCTGGTGGAATGTAACGATCTCTACACCTCTGTAGAACAAAGACTCTTATCTCATTGTGCCTTCTGCCATTTCCTTTACCCTCGGGCTCCGTAGACACGAAGACGAAAAAGGAGTGTAAATCACTGCCTCAATATCTCCTCTCTTTTTTCCCCCCTCTCTCTTTTCTTCCTTCCTTCCTTCCTTCCGTCTGTGGCGTCACACTTAGTCTGGTGCTACAGGGTGGATCTCTCTCCTGCAATAGCAAGAAATCTTAGGCTGTTTATGCGCTTTCTTTATATTTTGCACCTCCCACACCCTCGTGGGTTTTTTTTTTCCTGCATGCAAAAACAATGCATAATTTCCTATTTCTCTCCAGCTCATCCTCTCACTCTCTTTGATTCACCTTGTGCCTCCCCCCCTTCCCCTCCTGCTTCCCTTGTGCTCCTGCTTCCTCGTTTCCTCACTTTAATGGCTTAATAGGAGCTCTTTTAAGGCGGCTGTGGTGGGTGCAGACGTTGGTGAGGGGATGTTAAACTGTAGAGGCTGTTGTTGCTGCTGCTGCTGCTGCTGCTGGGATATTGAAGCCTGGTGTGGCCAGATAGAGATAAAGCAGCTTCTCTGTGTTTGTGTGAGGAAAAACCGGCAATTAGGACCCACGCAATTCAAAGAAGAATGTTACCTGATGTTCCACTGAGTTGGATGTGAAGCAATGGTGGGATACACAGTCCGGAGAAAAAGGAGTGACGCGTAACGGGGAATATTGAATTGTTGTTGTTATAAAATGGTAACTTTGATAGGCTGTTGACAATCTCAATGACTTAGAGGTCCTTCCAAAAACAAAGTATGAGAAAAGATTTTTTGTCTTTTCTTCATAAGCAGATTTTTTATTATAAGTTTTAAATTGGGTTGTGAAATACTGACAATAAAGGAACTACCCTTCCATTGTTGCATTGCCTAAAGATCCATCTTGACTGTGCATAAACACAGATTCCAGGAATATCTAAAAATCCTTTTCATGTCTTTTTTTCACTCGGAACACACTCATTTCCACGCGGGCATATGGTTGAGGTTAAGAGCATCACCGCAGACTGATGTCATTGTCTTGTGGCACCGTTTACAAGTCGTTGCTTCTGGTCACTGACTCACTCACATAGACCAGAGGAGCTGATGGCGGTTAAGAATAATAATCTGTTAACATTTGTGTAAATAAAAGCCTGTTCTGCTTCTTTGTACCACACATTACTCCTGCCATAACCATTTAATCCCTTGCTAAGGTTGGGAAAAGTTAGACCCTCTATGGGGTAAAACTAAAACCAATAAAAATACAAGACGTCCTCAAAAGAGACACGATAGGTCGTTTACAAATGATGTCATAGTCACACGAAGGAGAATTTCCTCTCGTCTGACAAAGTTATGGTTATGGTCTGGTTATCTTGATGAAAAAAAAGATTGTTTAGAGAAACACTGCGGCTTGGTTGTCATGGTGACAGTGCTACCTGACACTGGATATGAACAGTGGTTTCCAACACTGTAGAGTTTACTTGCAGGAAGTTTAATTGAAATTTAATTTGAAACACGCAGTTTCAAGTCGCACACAAACCGTTGTTCCAAACCCCAAAACAACCTTGATTAATGGCTGTTAATGAAAAATGAACACTGCGCCCTCATTTGCAAAGTTGTTGGATTAGTACCGTTAGACGTACCTTTTTAAAAAAAAAAAACATTTGAGAACAAATGCCATCCAAGTCTCACAAGCACGAGGGAAATTTAATGGCGGGGGTTTACAAATACAGGCTCAGCACCATAAAGTACAGACGTGATCTCTCACCACACGTTATTCCTGCCTCCTCATCTCTCATCGCTTCACATCCATTAGCATGCTAATTATTCTATAATGATAGCGGCATCATAGTGACCCGCTCTTAATCATCCTCTCCTTAAGCCGCTGACCATGGATAAATAAAGGCTACCGCTGCTGTTTATAAAGATGACGTTGCTTGTTCAAGAGCAGCTCACGAACTGATGTTGGCAAACTCATGGATAAGTATCTGTAATTATTTTTATTCTGGCAGAAACTTCTTTTTTTTTTTTACTGACGCTTGTTGTTCACTGAGGTTAAAAAGAGAATGGGATGCTAGAGACACATCTGATATACAAAGCTATTATACAGCATGAGGACAACCTTTGACTACCGTACATGGATATTAGTCTGGGGTTGCAGAGGAAACAACACTGACATTATCTAGTAGTTTCCTGCTTTAGAATTATTTTTTATCACCTAACCCACAGATATGTATGTTATATTACACATTGATAGTGGAATGATGAATCGTTACACTTGAAATTAGAATGGATTGCTCTTTTGTTTTTTTAATATTTGTTGAGTTATGACTATTCTTCTGCGACTAGTGGACATCTGCTTTGACCGTAGTGATTCTACTTCCTCCGTGCTAAGACTGGTAGTCATGCCTTGACCTTGTTTTTGTGGTCAAGTTTATTATGTCTAGATGTGGGTTTCACCTCATGACTCACTGGCCTCAATTATATTTCTGCCATCACTGTAGAGCGAAATAAAAATGTTTGTTTATTACCTTAGGGGAAAATAGCTTTGGGAAATCCCTTGAAGCTTGTTGTTGGTGTTGGCTGTAGCTCTCGCGCCTCGGTGTGTGTCATCAAAGTGATCATGCGTTCAAGCTCCAGTGATATCACTGCAGCGGTCTGGTACTGATGTGTGGTATCAGTCAGGAGTGGTTAACTAGCAGAGAAGTTGGAGGCTGGGCGGTAGGATCTCTTATCTCTCTCTCATATATATATATATATATATATATATATATATATATATATATATATATATATATATATATATACACACACACACACACACACACTGTATATATGGGTTTGTGTGTGTGTGTGTAGACTGTTACCTGTTCACTTTATTCCCACGTGAAGCATGACAAGCCTGCTGCAGTACACACAAAAAGCCCATTCATTTTGTCATTTGTCCATGCACGCATTCCCATTTCAAATCTCCTGACAGGATTCTCACATCCAGATTTGATTTTCCTCTCAAAGGCCGGTTTTGTCGGACGACCTTTGCGGATGCAATGGAGAACGTACAGTACCGTGACTTAATTTGAACTCGGAAATAAGATGTTGTAATGAAGTCCTCCCCAGGCTGAATTACCTTGTTTTCCTCCTCTTTTCTCTTCCTGGTCATAACTGTTTCTCACTGATGTCCTTCCTGCTTTGTGTCTGTGCTTTTAACCGAATTCTTTTAAATGGCATGAATTTCGATCAGTGCAGCAGGAAAGGAGAAGTTTGGTGTAAAGCTAGTGCTAATGCGGGAACACGAGGGTCCATGTGACAAATGGCATCATCACATGGTGTATGTTAGGCTATGTCTGGACACACATAATTTGCTGGGAGTGCGCAGACTTGTCCTTGAAGAAAGGCAACTACTGGAAACTGGTCACTATCCACTGGCCTGAGTGTGTATCAGTACTGCTTTCTCAATACACATCAATTTACTGCGGACTACAAGCTGACTCCTGAAAGTGGAAACAGAAGTACTTCAGGGACGTGCAGAACCACACTAGCCTAACCTTGCAGCCAGTATACTGGTACTGTCACAGTCCCGTCTGGGCCGTGTGCACTTTTAGTTTTGGACTCTTAGTTGTGGTGCCTGTTTTTTAGTAGTGTTTTTTCTAGCGTAAGTTCACACTCGTCAGAACCTGATTTATTCTGAGAGCTCCTCCTGTGTCTTCATCTACTCGACATTTCCTGTCTCTGTCAGTTTCCTGCTCTTTTTAAGTAATCACCTGCGTCTTGTCAGTTAATCAGTCCTCGTCAGTCACAGCCCTGCTCCCGGTGTTTCTGGCCCTACCAGCTCCTTCCTGCCCCGGCGTCTCCCGCGTCATCAGCTGAGTGTGTATTTAAGTTTGGAGTCAGCTCTCGGTCAGGTCCAAGCGTCAGGTGCTGGTGGCAGAGAAGGGCCTAGAAGCAGAGAACAGAGAAGAAATATGATGTATTACTTCCAAAAAATAATAATAAATAAAATAAAAACAGAACAGAACAAGCAAAGTGACACAAAATGGGTGACATGAGGCTCTGACAACCAAACTTAAATACACGTTCAACAAATGAGACAACAAGAAGGCAGAAGCGTACCGGGAGCAAGGCTGTGACTGATGAGGACTGATTAACTGACAAGACACAGGTGATTACTTCAGTCCAGCAGGAAACTGACAAATAGAGGGAATGTCAAGTACACAAAGACACAGGAGGAGCCTTCAAAATAAAACAGGAAGTGACTAGCGCGACCGAACTAACACAAGAAACACATGAATGAAAACAGTGAGTCCAAAACTAGACATCTATAACTAAAAGACTAATATCTAGACATCTGTAACTAAGAGTTTAAAGCTCCACAAAGAAAACTTTCCTTTTTAAGGTCAATCAAAAGGTCAAATAACTGCAACAGTATTCAAGAGTTTACAAAAACAAAAAGTCTCTGTGAGCAGCAGTGCACCATGGGAGGTTATGTTTCTCTCTCTCTCCCAACAGGATTGCAGGACATTGAACACTGACCTCACTGAACAACTCTGGCATATTTCTAATATTTACAATTACATAAAAAGAACTGTTTGTTTTTTTTGCAAACATTTTCAGAGGAAACCCCTCATGGACATTTATGGAGGATGTCAGGCACATTTCTAAAACTTTTAGCTTTACTGACGCACATGATGCTTTCACTTGTGGATTTACATATAATAGACGAGTGGGCTACCGGCCTTGGCGAAGGTCTGCGTTAAATTGTCGTGTCTGTGCTTGATCCCTGAGAGCGGCAATGGAAGGAGATGAACAGTTATAAATCAAAGCAGCGGAGTCCTCTTGGAGGTGTGTGGGAGGATGAATACGTTGGGTTTTTTGGGTTTTTTTTGCCATTCAATTCCTCTTTGAATGGCTGATTTTTACTGACTTCTCTTTTTTTCTCTGGCCATATTTTAACATTTCATTTGAGACTAATTCACAGCTGCTCAGAGCTGCTGAGGAAACTAGCGTGCCTGACGGTACTTCGCATTTGTTTTCTGAACCACAAGGACAGTGCGCAGAACTTGATCAACTATGTCAACATTAGTATACTAAAAGAAAAAACCCACAGTAAGGTTCATAATAACCATAATAACATGCTGCTTTTGGCTTATCTGAGCAAGAAATAACCCTGAAATTACATTAAATCACATGTTGAAGTTGCACGGAGGCGGGCATGAAGCGGAAGCTAATAACAAGTGGAAAGGGAAGAGCTTCAGCAAGCTTGTCCTGTGCATAAATCTGTGAAGCAGACCCCAAGCACAGATGTAATGATGCAGAAGATATGCTCTATTCATCACGGCTGACTTTCTGCCCTCCTGAAAAAAATAAAAAAAAAACTTTACCTCACAGCACTGCCACATGAGAAGTACAGGATATCCAGGATTGTTTTACAAAGACTTTTAAGACTTTTTTTGGTTTGGAGAAGGGAAATATTTCTAAATCGGCCTCATGAGGATTGAAATTGAACTGAAAAGAGCTGCAAATAATTAGAAAAGTTGGGTGGATCCTCCATGGAGGAGGCAAAACTAATGTATGTTAACTCAATTTGGCCCCCACACACACAACAAAGCATCGAGTTGAGCTCGTCACGTTTTCTCTGACGTAAACATCTGCTAAGGCCACCATGACGTTTAACATACCATCTGTTCTTCTCCCTCCCCCTCTTGTCTCCTCGTTTTCGATGTCAGGTAATTTTGAGTGACAGCTTTTCCTTAAAAAGGGTGCGGTTTGAGTAAATACACCCGACGAGACTCGAACGATACAGTGTTAGCGTCTACGCAGACAGAGTGACAGTGGTTCTGTCCTTAATGTGGCTTCATTCATTCTGGAGTAAAAAACCAAATGAGCCAGCAATACAGATCTACAGCGCAAAGACAAAGGCATCTGTTCTGAATGAAACCAGAGCCCTCCAAGGAAGCATCTGGCAACCTGGGCACCGATGGGGTCAGGTAAATGATCTGGAGATGAAAAATGCCAAAAATGTAAGCCTCCTTCAGGTCTCTTGGCAGGAATGGGCAAACTCGATCCATTTCTTCCCCAATGTTTCCCTCTTTGCCTCTTTTGGCCCTGTCATTCTCTCTTTTCTCTCCCTTTTCTCTCTACCGCTCTCTGTCTTCTCTACTCTCTCATTTGCTCATCAGCCTCGCGCTGCATGGCTGGAAGAGGGAGAGGTGGGCCGACAGAGACAGGATACACTGTTTGTCAGCCAGCAGCGGCGGACGTGCCTGGCAGAGCTCCGCTTTCAGCTGAGGTGTCAAACAAAGAGTCGCTCGGCTCAGGAACTGCAGGACAAAGCTGTAAGTCTGTCCACCGTCTAAGCACCCCCCCAAACACACCAACCCACACACACCAACCCACACTCACACACACACACACACACACACACTCTCCTGTAATAATGCTTCCCAGTGTTCTTCTCCTCTTCTCTTTTCCATCCTTTTACTGGCACGCTGAAAACAACAAGAAACCAAGCAATGAGGTGACACAGTCGACTTCTAACAAATTGCTTTCTCGTTTATGTCCCTTCTACCTTCTCAGTCCTCCAGAGAGGCAGAGGGAGGTGACGAGTCAAAAGCGCTACAGTGTGTGTATGCATGTCTGCTTGTGTGTGTGTGTGTGCGTGCGTGTGTGAGTGAACGCGTGTGTGCACGTTAAAGTCGAGGGTGGGGGCACGCAGGGCAAACACAAGTAGATTTCCTCTCGGACACAATCTCATCATCTTTTGTTACTGCTGTCAGGCAGATGGTGCCGCCTGGTTCCTCATTCAACACACAAACACACACACACACACACACACACACACACATCTGCTAACAGACATAGAAGTACACACACATGCTCCCGCCTGCTCTGTAAAAGACCATACATCATTTCATTACCTGTCTTCGGTTTTGTACAATAACATCCGCTGGGGTAATAACTGCATGCTCTCCCAGAACATTTCATCAGGGATATCAGTCCGTACTGCTGGGCAACATTACCACTTCTCATCTTTGTTGTAAAGCTATCCTCGCATTTCCCCTCCAACACCATCACCACCTTCACTCACACAACACCTGATACTTTTGATTAAATCAGAATCAACTTCATTCAGGTTACCGGCTTCAAGGTAGTTGTGCCTTCGGCTTATATGAAAAAGAAGTCAGAAAAAGGAATGTAAATAAGTGGAAATTCAAACCTTTTTTTTTTCTCCTTTATACCCTGTAGTTTATCAGCTGAATGACATTCATATTGCATGTGGCTAAACTGCTTTCATGCGCAGTAAAAAAAAAAAAAAAAATACTCCAGAGAAAAACAGCTAACTCTGCTTGATCTTTAAATATTGGCACAAAAATAATGAAGGGTGGGGTGGGGGGGAGGAACCTTGACATTTAAAACTTCATTAATTGATTTTTCATCACTTTCTGGCAACAAAAGCTGCAAATACATCTGACATTTGATCAATTTACAGAGTAATAACGGTAAACACTTAGCAGACACTTGGTCTCTACTGTACACACACCAACGCACACAGTAGTCACAGAGCAACATTAGCATTTACCAGCATTTATTTAGAGCCGTTTTTCTTTTCCTTTCTAATCCCCAGATGAATGTAATTTCAATATTCACACTCCTTTTATCTCTGTTTCAACTCCAGACAAACAAATCGGGTTGTTTGGGGGTTTTTTTGTCTAGCAGATATATATTCCATCATGTCATCCAACAAGTCAGTAATTTTGGGTGCCTGCCAGGTGTAGAAGTTCCACAGAAAACTGTAACACAGGTAGATTCTTGGTTTGTGATTTGGGGTTTTTTTGGTCCTAAAAAATAAAACATGTTCTTAAAGCTCTTGACAGGGTTCAAAAACCGATCTTAGAACACCGCTAATGACTAACTCGTGCACGTCTCTTCGGACTATGTTCAGAACAACCTGTTTTCTTATTTCTTATGTGTTTTTATTCAGGGTTAGAAAAACAAGAAGAGAGATTTGCCCATTCCAAATAATTTGATACACTTTGTTGAGCGCCAGACCTCAAAAAGCAAAAAGCAAAAAGCAAAAAAAAAAATCGCAATCAGTTCAATAAGGTCACACACATGCAGTCCAAAAAGCAATTCATTCATGTTTTGAATAAAAACAAAACAGATTCCTTCTGTTACTTGATTCAAAACGTGAATCAAATCATCGAGAAATTCAATTATTGGTGAGTGGTGAGTGTGTGATGGAACTGTTCTGTGTGTTCATAGCAACAGTGTGTACAGCTTAGGTCAGTAGCGTCTTGGTAGGTGGTGTGAATGATATTCCCTCCCACTAAACCCCATTTTATCACAGACGGGCTCCTGGCAATCAGATCTTTCTATTTACATTCTGATAAAAATGTATTTGAGTTGAAATGTCAGCGTGATTGCGCTTGAATAAAGCCGTTTTAAGGTGATGTGTGTTTTGCCACTTCTGGGACGCCCCTCATTTTACCCTCTTAGCCTCAAAACTTCAAAATTACCTTCAAAGATGTTCCCCTCCCGCACAGATGAGACCGATTACAGTGCTATGGTGCCGGCCATCGAAAGCAAAACAACAAGCTGAAAGATGCCAAAACCTTCAGCAGATCTGGATGATGTGTAATCAGTTTGTCATTAAAACCCAACCACACAATCATTTGATGCTTTGCTAAAGTGAAATTATTAATTAGTGCAGCGTTCTCACCATTACGTAAGTGTTAGAAATCTGCCTCCATGATAAGTGACGGCTATGTATGCTATTTCGCGTCTGTCTTCACACGATTCTCCGCTTCTATGCTCCACTGAACACGTGTGTGTGTGTGTGTGTGTGTGTGTGTGTGCCTGTAAACAGAACTGCACATGGTTGTAGAGTCATTCATGTAAGCTTAACCCCTCATTATTTTTTCACACCACTTGTGTTTGTTGGAGCTATTTTTTTTTCTTCCTATTTTCAAACACCAGCTTTGCCAACCGAGCTGCAACACAAGGAAGCAAACCATTGTCACGGTGACAGAAGAGGGGAGTGATAACACAAAAGAACAGCATTGACACATCAACACTGTACCAGGTCAGCATGTCAGAAGTGTTTACAGACCCAGACCTGCGCAGCTGCTGCCCTGTACACTCCTCCATCATCGCTACCCGTAGCCGTCCTGAAGCGGTAACACACCAAAAGTACAGGCGGCCGTTCCTTCTGATTGTTCCGTCTGTTCTATTTGAAATTCCAGTCAATGATGAATCACCATCGACAATTCAGTGCCACAAAAGAAGAAGTCAGGTGTGCTTGTTGTTACAGTTTCTGTTCCGATCATACTTTCACATCTGTGAGTTTTCACCCTGGAAGCTGGGTTAGCGGAGAGGCTACAGATGTGACTGAGTCTGGTCCAGGAACAGTCTGTGCTTGGGGTGTGAAAACATTTTCCCTTGGAGGACAAGAAGTGAAACTGGGTTGGAGGCTGGAGGGAAACGGTGTGTTGTTAATAATGTAAAATGGAACCAAGATCCCTGAAAAATTCCCTCAATTAAATAATATTAAAGCTTTTATATATTTGAGTAAACTTAACACTGCAAAGTTCAGTGACAATGCCATTAAATTACCAGTCATTTCTATCTGTCAGAAATAATTTAGGATTCTGCATATTTATATTTTTGTTTTACCTCATAAGACAGTAACAATAAGTATTTTTAAGGTTTCTTATTGTTTTGTATTGCTTTTGCTTTATTTTTAGAATCTGTTTAATTTATTCATCCCATTTTGGGACACCCTGGTTTGTTCAAACCTTCAAATAATAATATTGATTACATCTAGACAATATATACTTCATGCACTACAATTTCAGGGTGAACTTGATTTTTCTAATTGTAAAGGTTACGAGTGCTGCTGTATGAATTCTTATCATACATGTAAGATCCCATATCTCAGGTACTGAAAATATAAACCCACTTTATTATGCATGACATGCCAGTGGCAACGTTAGCTGCAAGAGCAATGTCACCCCTGCATCCTACAAAAGGATACAACGTTGTTGGAAACAACGTATAAATAATGAACAATTAGTTGTCAGGAAAAAAAAAATATATATAACGAGGACCAATATTCGAGAATTAGTGGATCAGAACACAACCAAAATGAGGGTCCCTCTGATGGTGTGTGTGTGTGTGTGTGTTTTTGAAAGAGAATCATGTCAAGCAATTCAAAGGTCCTCCTGCATCTCTCTCTCTCTCTCTCTCTCTCTCTCTCTCTCACTCTCCTTTCTTTGCTCTGTGACTACACCAAGGCCGAGTCATGAGCTGACTCTTTGCTCTCAGAAGCCTTTTGTCTGGTTTGGCAGCCGAACAAACTCAATTCTTGTCTGAAGGTCAAGAAGTTAAAAACCCCCGAGTTGCCGAGTTGTTTCTCGCTCCATGAAAAGGGTGAGAATGGACACAGGGAGTAGAGAAAAAGAAAACAGTCGAACTGAAGGAAATCATTCTGCATGCAAACATTGCATCATTTTTTTTCTCATGAGGAGCATGCACGGAAAGTACTGAGACACACAGACACACACACACCCCAAACCATTCCACATGAATACATAGCTTAGCGCCGTAAAGGAATAAACAGTAGCCCTGAGGGGAATTGATCTTGTATTTCAGGAGAGCTCAGTACACAAGCAGAAAGAGCTTCCATTTATTCCCGTGTACATACCAGAGAAAAACAACAACAGAAGGTATGTTTCAGTTGCAGGGAAAGATTACAGTGTAAAAAGTCAAATGACTTGCAGATACTTGTCTTAAGCCAGTAGTTCAAGTCTGTCCTGTTGAAATAAAACCCCTGACGTCACATGGACAGCATGCAAAACTCAGGGTTAAGATGAATATCTCATCTTTTTTTTTTTTTAAAGGATGGTTAAATCCTGCATTATATTACATCATAAGTAAAGTTTGAAGGGTTTGTGTGCAAAGCTGATGGTTTGGTTTGAGGGAGGAGTGTTGGGTCTTTGGAGTAGTAGCAGTGGACAACCAAATCCGTCTTAAGTGATGGGGTTGGGGATTATTGAAGTGTGTGTGTGTTGGAAGGACTGGCCAGATTAACATTCCTGGGCGAATTTTAACACTCTGGGCGACAAATTTGCAACACTGTTCCCTCTTGTGTGCCTCCTGTGTGCTAAGCCCAGGACCCAAGTTTAGAGGAGGTCATCTGGAAAGAGCAAAATCCCTTCTTCCTGAGAGCTGTTGGATGCTAGTAAAGCAGAGGCAGAGGGTGTGTGTGTGTGTGTGTGTGTGTGTGTGTGTGTGTGTGTGTGTGTGTGTGTGTGTGTGTGTGTGTTGAGGAGGAATTAATCAGCAGTGGGAGGTTGAGAAATGTTTTTTGTCTCCTTGTTCCCACTGGTTGAAATGGAGCCCCCTTTTTTTTTTTTTTTACTGGAGGTGGTCTCAGCTATTGTTTTGGATGCCAGCATACAATAACTTGAGGATTTACTGTCGGAATGTAAATTTCTGCAGTTTTACAATTATTTCCATTTGTTAATTCTATAAAATGGCAACCACCAGGGAGCGTACAAACTTTTACACAAATTATGCTCCCCCCCCCCCCGCATCTTTTTCGTGATGTAATACATCAAAAACATTGGAAAGAAAGAAAACAGACTGACCTCAAATTCGCGGAGGAGAGCTATAGAGCAACAACGTCAGCGAAACTGAAATCTAAGTCATGGAGAAAGTGACCAGCTGAGCAGTCACCTCCAAACTCTTTGTATTCATTAAACCTTGTAGGGAAAAAAAAACAAAAAACTGACCCTGTGATATTTACAGTGGTATGCACACACACACACACACACACACACACACACACACACACACACGGTTCCACTGCGGAACTGCTGTCTGTGGTGCCAGTGAATAATACCTGTGTTGCTCTCCCTCAGTTTATCTGTTAGCAGCTCTCGTGTTTGTTGGGCAGGGCAGGCGTGGGAGGCGAGACACCACAGTGTCATCGGCTCCACGCCGGAAAAACCCAGGTATCTAAATAAAGCATAAAGTATTGCTCTTGGCATGCAAACGGATAAAGACTCCCAATTGTCTCTCAACGGCAGCAAACACTGTCCTGACACAGAGTCTTCAGTTTTTCCAACTTATATGAGGGAGACACTTTTTTTTTTTTTTAAGAAAGCTTCCTGTCAGTGTTCTTACAACAACTTGAATTTCAGTTGACAGATTCCATGTTTTGTTAGTGTACAGGGAAGAAAAATGCTACAACACTCTGTCTGTTATTTCAAAACATTGAAAGCGGTTGGTTACAGTATGTAAAATATGAAATACACAATGGGGGTAAAATGAAAACTGGCTGCAGTGTTGAAAACAACTTTTCAAATGGAGATGACGATACAACACCCGTATCATCCCAATGGAATGCACTTGTTGCGTCTCCTTTCCTGGCTGCAGCCAGCAGCAGGCAAGAGATATGAGCCGCTGTGTGTTCGGTAGCTACGTCACACAGAGGCTGTTTAAAACAACACGGCAGGCAGCAGGGCGCTATGGGATGGAGTGGCTGGGTCAATGTCAGACAAACTTCTCACACAATCGTGCGCGGTCAAGGAAAAATGGCAAAGCTCGGATTTGTCATTTCACTGACATCTTGTTCAAACTCTTATTTACTGCAGTAAGTCTCTACATTGGTGGATATAACAGGTATGTGCGTGTTTTACTGGCTGGGAATGGTGCTCATATTTATAACTAAGACAAAATAATTGCTCAACAAAATCTACATGTAACCTTTGACCTCAGTATCTCATGTTTAGAAGTTGCTGCCATTTTCTGCTTCTCTGTCCTCTCACAAAACCAAAGCGTAGAATCACAGAGTTCAGATCAAAATCACGCTGAGTCCATTAGTGAAGCTGTAAATGAATAAATAAATGCCCAAAAACATGTTCCGTGTGTGGGAGTATGCGACGTATACGCACCCTAGTTAGACTAAATAAAGCAAGTATAAGCTGTAGTTTCCTATATGCAAGTATAACATATGGCAAAACTGAAACAGACATTCAGAATTAAAAAAAAAAAAAGTTTCTGCTATTTTCCACATATCAACTGATGTGATTTAAAAAGTGTTATCAGAGCCAGGAAGCCATAGTCTACAACTCTGTGGGTTTCAGTATCACCGTGAGGTTGACTTGAAGGTACCTAACCTCACCTGACCCGAGGACCAAACTTAAGACAATAAGAAAGACAAATAGGTGAACACTTCATATAGATACCCTCAAAGAAAAGCTGGTAAAGATACTGTGTAAACTGCTAAAACACTCCCGGAGACAGGATGATGAAGCCTTTCTATTTTGCAGGCCAATAAAAAAAAGGCAAACACACGCACACATCCACACAAACACACACATCCACACACACATGCACATCCACACACACACCTGTCCAAACATGGGCTGTGTCAGTGCAGTGTGTGGACACAACATGACGGATGGGTCATTCATTCCCAAGCCCAGACAGTAAGCCAGACAAAGGCAAACTGGAATGAGGACTGGTTTCTGCTCTGTTTAAGCTTTAATTTTTTATGTTACCTAAGTATTTAGATACAAACTTATAAAATAAAAGAACACATCTGGTTAGTATCGTCTTATATTATCACATTTATCATGTTGCATTTAAATAAAACTATTTTACCATGCTGAAATGACCAAAACCTGCAGAAAAGGGTTTTATTTTGATGGCGTTTTCTTGGCTTGAGCGCCGACACATCATTATAATAAAACAATGAAGAAAAACTCTCTACAAAAACCTGCAGGGATACATTTAGTCATATATTCGGTGTATAATGATTGTATTTGATCAAAATGGAATGCAGAAAAAGGCACGTTGAAATATTCAAGCCACATTATGGAGTCATCAAACCCACTTAGAATACACGATTAGGATACAAAGCATAAATTGAGGGTTGCAGAATTCTGGTTTTGTGCTCAAGAACTACTGAGGCTTTAAAAAGGAAATGAGAAAATGGTGAGGACAAAGCATATATATCTTTTTATTAAAAAGTAAAGCAAAAGCAGCAGAAATACAGAGAGTCTGCTTTATGCATCAACAAAGTGAATCGACCATTGATGTTAAGGCATAGAACAGAGTGGTTTTACATACTACAGTACCTGTCAATTCCTCGGTGTATTTGGCAGATGATACAATGCAATTTGAAAAAGCAGCAACTAATTATGAAACCGGGACCCTGGCTGGAGGTCAGACGTCCTTGATTGAGTCATCAATGACGCTCCAGCTCTTACTGTTATCGTCATCATCGCGCTAACGCTGTTATTAATTCAAACGCTTTGCTTGTGTCCATTCATCAAGAGAGATGAGAGAAGATAAATAAAGCTTTCAGAGGACGCAGGTGGAGGATGGCTGTGGGAATGCGGGTCGATGATCGATCATCAAAACAGAAGTGAGACCTGACAATGAGACCAGCCAGCCTGTCATGACATCTTTAATTTCTGTTTTGTTCGACTAACCCAACAAATGATGTGGAAAAGCAGATGTATCCTGATTAACCGCGGTGGAGTCTTTTGATAAATGCTGCTGGAGAAATAAGGGACAAATGCTTTGACGAATGCAATTCTTTTGAGTTCTTTTTTTTTACTCGCATATAAAGTCAAGTAGATAAGAACAGGTTTATATTGTGACAAAACCTGAATGAAGATATTACCATTTTGTATTTAAATGAACGATGATGTATCACCGGATCCGCACAGACACAAAAAAGTGCTCAGGTTGAGTTTTCATATTTCTTATTCTAGTATTTCCTAAAGGTCTCTTCACTTATTCATGTGGAGGAAAGTCGTGTGAATTGATCTAAAAATCACTTCTAGGTCGTTGCATTTCAGTTGGACTTTCCATTTTCTATCAACTGCCTCCTGCGGGCAATCTGTTTAAACCTTAACAACCGCCAAAATGTCAACCACTCCCTTGACTGGCAACTCTGCAGTTCCTCTAGCCTGTCAGAGCACATGGGTAATGGAATACCAGGACATAAAACAAAGGTTAACTAGAGAGTACGGTGTGACAGAGTCCAGGGACACAGCAGAGCCTATACCTGAGATCGACTGAAACTGCATCCCCCCTTTGTGAAGGCTTAAAAAGGTCCCGTGAAGGAAAAATACATTTTCCCACTTTTTTCCTTGTGTTAATTTATCACTTCTCTCTTGATATACAATAAATGTATGTAAAAAAATAAAATAACTTCCTTTTTTAACAGAGTTAAAACAATTGGTGTCTCATCCTGCAGTGATGGGTATGCGTCCCCCTGTCCATCACTTGATGAACTGACTTTAGTTTCACATTGTGAAAGAAGCGGCTAATAAATGTTTGATAAATTGATTTGTTCAGAAAATCCCCTTGAAACATCTCATTTCACTATCATAATGTGATCGATCTAGTCTGGTAGGTCCAATAGGTCAGAGAACAGCTGCATGATTTAGTAATTCATTTACATTCAGGTTAGCAGGAGGCAGAGGTAAATGCAGTGACGTTAGCAGCAGGCTAAACTGGTCAGCCTGCTGCTAACGTTGTAGCAGATTGGTCATCCCAGTAGTGGCCTACACTTTTGTTACTGTTTTAGTCATAAAAGGGAAGATAATGTGGTCTGAGCATCCCAAAATTACTTATGTCACCACCATTTAGTCTGATAACATTCAGAAAATCTGAAAAGGACCAAGATTAAACTATTTATACAGCTCTGTTTGCTAACCTGAAGTAGCTAGTTTGTGCATGTGCTGTCATACAGGGGGCATAATGTAGATTCACCACTATTGAAGGTGGTAAATGCAAATCTATATATACAACTGGTCGCTCTCTTGCTCTGTGGTTTTACCAGATACACGTAAATATGGAGAAACAAATAGGACTTTGACTTTTGTTTCATGGGGCCTCTTAACAGCGTATTCAGATCTATCTGCACTGCTGCATGTGGGATTTGAATTCTTGAGATCTGTATGCATGCAGTCACGCTGCATTCTTCCCTCTGTTTACATGGGGATTGTGCGAGATATGTTCATAATTGTTTGGGGCTTTGGGTTGTTTTCTTCTCCATGGTGGTTTTATCTTACAATATCACCACTAATGATATTTAGAAGCAGCCTTTTGTGGGATGCTTGCTAAAAGCCTGTTACTTTACCATAAAACTGTGAACTGAGTGGTGGGGGGACCTATTCAGTGTCCAACTAAATTAAATTGGTCAATTAAAATTACTTGTTGGTGGTCAGGAAGAATATAAACTGACTCCAGATCTGTATCATACTTATATCCATGGCTACTCCCTCTAATAGCTGCTTAGCTTGGGCAACCATTACTTATCCTGGACAGGCAAAGACTGAATTTACGACTGGTCAAGTATTCTATACTGACTAAATAATGTTTGAGGGTACCAGAGGGCAGACGCTTACTCAAACATTTATCATGTGGAATGCTAAGCTAAGCCAGCCTTTGGTTGCATGGATATCGGACAATAAAAACTGAACCGAAGCAGACAGCAGAGTTCAAGCTGTCTTTGCTCACTCACCACCCACCTCAACACTGATTTCATTAGTCTGTACTTCACGTTATGCATTTTGAATTAAAGAATGCCTCCCCCCCCCCCATCATATTAACTGTCATATCCTCCCGAAGAGGTTAAAACCAGGTTGATCTCAATTGACTAATGACATCCCTGTACATCTTTAGGGACTTAATATTAATAATATATGTATTATTCCAGGACAATGTCAAGCCGCACCACTGGAATCAACTTGCTATTACCCTGTGGGCAGCTAAATCTGATACTCCAGTCAGTCAATTACTCCCAAGCCTCTATGCCATTAACATGCACTCAGTCATACATGTTTACGACTATTGCATTTAAGAGTTCATAGAGAACATGCCTCTCTCTGGCAAATAAAAGCCTTAAAGGAAGTCCAGACAACCTCCTTTGAGTTTTATGTTGTAATAAAACATGTTTACATGCTTTTTCCCTGTTTGGACCCCAAGGGCACAAGGTGAAAAGGTTATCAGGAAACAGACATTTGCCTCAAACTTCAAAGAATCCTTCTTTTATTATTTCTCAGTTTCTTTTGATTTATATATATATATATTTTAACAATCCTTCATTTCTCACAGACGTAATGTTTTAGGAGAATCTCAGATAGAGGGGGAGGACTGTCAAGGTAGCTGGTGTTTGTGAGAAAGCAGAAGATTTCTTTTCCCCCCTCTTTCTAAAACTGCTTTGGAGGATTTATTACAAGGATCAATTCTTGGATTTTCACGGGAATCAAACACAGACCTTGACCTCTTTTCAGGGCCATCAAAAGAGAAACTAAATGTTTCTGTTGTGAGTGGCAGTAATACAGGAAAATCTGAACCAATCACTCATTCCTCTTTGTTCTGAGTCAACTTCACCTTGTCCTCGCTTGGAACTACTTTTAAGTTACTTAACCTTTCCCCCCTTTCATTCTCCCTTTTTGGTCTCATCTCTCTGTTAAGTCCTTTTCTCTCTCATTACCCTGGATGCCCTGTGAAACATCTCTGTTGTTAACAAATAGCGAAGTTATTAGTGGCCTTGCTCAAAACTGCCTTTCTGCGGGGAAAGCAAAGGTTCCTCTGCATGGCTGAACATGATGCATAATGATTTTTTTTTTTTTCCAAGCTGTATTAACTCTGCGCTCCCAGTACAAAAGGGGAGTGAGAAAAAGTTGAGCTGCCAGTAACTCAACAGAACACCTGGCACCTCTCAGTCTGAGTTTGATCGATGTCAGCCTCCAGAGTTTTCTCTCATTTTGCCATTTATTTTTGAAAAATAACTTATATTTTTCCCTGTGTCCCGTCTCCCTTTGTGTCTAGGTTTGGAGAGAAGCCTTGACATTCAGTTTTGTTTGTTTACATCATTAAATATGAGTGCACGTTAGACTGTTGGGCCAAGTTACTTATTTAGGATTGTGGTGTCCAAGGCTAAGTATTAACCAGTCAAAGCCATACATTGATGGATTTTCCCAGTAAGCTGCGGTCCAAGTACTCTGACCCACTGGACCCTCCACTTCAGTTTTCTTTTTTGGCATGGAAAACATTTTCTGAAGGAAAGCGAATGAGCAGATGTTTATTTTAGCATCCATGTTTTTCTGTTTGTATGTTTGATCGTGATATACTGTACATGAAAAATAAAAGTACTTCCAGTATCGCTCATACGCCACACAATGAACCAGCCTCCTTTCACCAAAAGCCACCAGTTCCTCATGTTATCATGATGCTTTTATTGTCATTGAATCTCCATTGACTTCGATTGTGCAGACCTGCTGCATCATATAATGTACAAAAACAACCTGGATTTCCAGTTTTTTGTAATTTTCTAGTGAAAAAATGAAGTTACCAGGAAGTCTGAATATTTTCAGATCAATTTTTCTTTCTGCTTTTACCTGAACCCAATCCACAATCATCCCCACATCTTACCTTCGTTATTTTGTGCCTAAACCTAACGAGACCTTAACCACATGATTGTCAAAGCTATAATGAAATGATGCATTTTACACTGAAGGAAAAGAGAAAGTCAAGAATTTTGCTTGAGGGTGTCACAGCAGCTGAATCCTGCCTTGTTCATTCAAGTACAACTCTCCTCTGGTCTTCATCTCTTGATTTTAAGTTGGAAATTGACTTGTTTGGAGGGACTGCGATGGACTGGTGACCCTCTCGTCCAACGTCAGCTGGAATAGGCTCCACCCCCCCACCCCCCGCGATTCTTAATGGATAAGCGGGATAGAAAATGGATGGATGGATGGATGGATGTTAGCAGGGATGCCAAAAACCCTTTGTGTCTGCATCTGTTGCTGCAAAACAAATCCAGATCAACATGGCCGTCTCATGAGACTCTGGTCAAACCAGATGTTCTTTTACTGTGTTGTCTCACCTCAGATGTTTTCTTAAACATATTTAAAGCTCACTGTTTGGTTGAAAAATTAGATTGTTGGCTTTTAGCTGCCATGGACAAACAGTCAAGCTAAACCCAAGCACTGCTCAGCGATGCAGAAAAATCCAAATGCATAGATATGACACGCAAAATATCACTAAAAGTGGCGCCTTGATCCACCAACGTGAACTTCATGTTGTTTAATCTTGGTAGATAACAGTGAATTAAAAACGAGTGGAGAATGAAAAGATCCACTCATATAAACCAGTTCACAAACCATGAAAACAATCATATATTGTATTTGAGGTTTTGCAGTTATTTCCTCACAACCACTTATCCATGAATGCTAGGAGCAGAAATGTCATGATGATATGTTGTGGATCGGCGGGAATCACAGCTTTCTGCATGACTGCTTTGTGAGACACGAACATTAGTTTGACATATTTTAATTTGTTCTGTCACTAGAAGGCATCGTGGACATGTCTCCACTATAGATAGAGGAATCTCATTCATTTCCACAAACGTTCTGTTGTCCCAATTATAGACAGGTGAGCAGAAATTGACAAGCAGGGCAATTTCTTCTTCGCTGTTAAGGAGACTGCTGATGCACACTGGAATCTGCCCTCTACCTGCTCTTCCCCACCTTTCTTCTCTCCTTAATGTCAAAATTTGACAACTGGTATGAGTCTACCTTCACACCAACAATCCAAACTGCTGCTGGAGTGGGGAATTTTTTTAGGATGTCATATTGTATAACCTTCTGCATATATTACATCAACATACTGAGTATTAATATTTATGTCAAAAAGATTTTGTTTCACCTGACTGGTTTTTACCTCCCTTCAAATTTTGTTTTGACAGGAGCCAAATTTAACCTTAAAGAAAATGCCTCCCCAAACACCTTATATACAGTACGTTTTGCTGTTTTACCCACTTTTATTTTCATACTTGCTCATCTGATTGTGTCCGCCCTCCTAATACTATCTCCATCCATCCATCCATCCATCCATCCATCCATCCATCCATTTTCTTCTGCTCATCCTGTTAAGGATCGCAGGGGGGCTGGAGCCTATCCCAGCAGCTTTCGGGTGAGAGGCAGGGTTCACCCTGGACAGGTCACCAGTCCATCACAGGGCCAACACATGTAGACAGACAACCATTCACACTCACAGTCACACCTACGGTCAATTTAGAGTATCAATCAGCCTCGTCCCCTCTTGATGTCTTTGGACTGTGGGAGGAAGCTGGAGTACCAGAGAGAACCCACACAGGAACAGGGAGAACATGCAGACTCCACACAGAAAGATCCCGTGCCACCCTTAAATCTATCTCATTGTATCCAAAAATAATCCATCCATTTCTATACCGCATCTGCTTGGGAAAACTATGAATCGCTTGCAGCAAACGACTTTGCTGTGAAGACGACAGGTTACACAAACACATGCACATATTAGAATGACATGGGAGGAGGTGGAAAAGACGCATCAATCACAAAACAACTGAAAAGACAGACGAGACAAGAGTTGATTTGAAAAATTAATTCTGCTATAACTAGCCGCTGCTATGTGTTCTCGGCGTCATGAGGGCAAACTCAGGTTTGGCAATGTTGCCATCTTGGAATTTTAAGTAAAATGACCCTTCTATTGCACTTTTCCACAGCGGAGTTCAGTCATTTCCAAGTCCCAAGTTCAATAGAACACATCATACAGTCCTTGACTTTCGATTTAAACCCAGCACTGAGACCTACACAGCTGGCGCAGAACAGGCTGATCCAAGGTTACACTGTACGTGCCTGAGTACTTCGATCCTCAACCATATTATCTAGCTATCTAAGTCAGACGTTGAAAAGATCGACTTTCTTACCTGCATTTTAAAAGTCCAGTTTTTCTAAGACTAACGCAATCGACTTTTCCCGCTGTCGTAGCTTTTTTTTTTTTTTTTTTTTTAAATCGATCCACCCCTTTTCACCCACTAAGTTTTATTTTGGGCCATGGTTCATTGACTGAATTCCATATCAGCTACAGATAGCAAGATAGATTGAATGAATACACACACACACACACACACACACACACACACACACACTACTTATGGTTGGACAGTGATGTGAGCCAATAGTGCCTTCCGCTATCTTGACCTATGTTCCCTCCCTCGATCCCTCTCTGTCGTTCCTCTCCCGGGGTCCTCATCCTTCTTTCCTTGTGAACACTAGTGTCGCTTTATGTGATGAATGCCTCTTCCTTCACATACTGTCTGGGTTTGGACACTCTTAAATTACCCCAAGGTGCACAGAGGAGAGGAAAGAGGAACTTAAAATAGCATTCGGGTTGAGTTTTTTTTTTTTTCTAGTCTTAATGGTTGCCCCTCTCTGACCCTGCTTCAGCCCTCTTTGTCACTCTTCTTCATGCTCTTCTTCCCTTCCTCCCACCTTTATGTAGTGGAGGTGGTTTATTGATGATAATTCTGAAGACCTCTGTTATGGGCACACACACACACACACACACTCTCACAACATCTCTCCCACCGGCCTCATCCCTCTTTCTTTTCCTCTCCTGGAGCCCTCACATGAATAATGTTGTCCCCAAGCCAGAATGAGGTCACGAATCTAATGGCGAGACATATTGTGCAGTTAAGGCTGTCTGCAAATGGCCCATCAATAATCAAAGGCCACGCATTAGCTGCTGCAACATTGTGCTGACGCAAGTGCTTTTCTTTAATTGAACAGCGATAATGTTATTGATTATCTCATTAAAAATAACAATAACAATAAAAAAACACAACTGTATAAAAAGGAAATCTGAAATGCTGTAAAACTCTTGAAGATATTTTATATAGAAAACACAGAGCATGACTGTTACAGGGATATTTTTTTATGATTATTATTTGCGCGGAAGAAATACATTCGTTTGTTGGAGAGATTTTTTTTTTAAAAGCTGCAAAAATAATAATTAGAAAAAAAAAATCCCACAGGTTGTTCATGTGTTGTAGCAGCCAAGTGGAGGAAGCCCCACCCCCCAATGGCACTTGACAAATTGATTGTTATTCCTGCAGTTAACGTGATGAAGAGCCACAGCTCCGCCAGGGTCTGGTTGACCTCCACTGTTGGCACATCAGCAACACACTTGTCATCAAAGTTCATTTCAACCCGGAGAGCCGCAGTTAACCTTTGACCTCTCACCTCTGCTGCCCTCCTTGTAAAGTGGGTGCCCTTAACTTTTTGGGAGACTGACAGCTTTCTTTAAAAGGGTATTTGGAGGCAGAGGTTCAGGGTCACAGATACTGGGGATGTTAAAGGGGTGGGGGGCTTGAGAAATGAGGACTCGGTTCTGTGTTGAAAGTCCTAATTATGCCCTCTGGTGTTCTCCTCAATCTTCTTTTACAGCTCCACCATGTTTAAACATTTACAAACAAACCCTGGCCTGGTGTTTGTCTATTTGCTCATTTGCTAGTAATTAGAGAGTTCTTAGTTGTGACTCAAAAGCCCACTTAGAGCCAAACCGTCCTCAGTCCTTTCACCTTTTTCCATTTGTGCCCACACATTCCTCCTCCGTGTAACCATGGTAAAGTCAAGACCAAAAGAAAAAACCCAAAACAAAACTTTCCTCATACCTATCTGCAACCTTGGAGATGATCTTAAAGTGAACCATTTAATTCAATTTTAACCTTTTAAAAAAATGTTTAATTTAGCTCTGGTTTAATTCAGTGAGAGGCTCACTAGAAAACCGTGCTCTGTCAGATCTCGCAGACAAACCTGACAAATAATTACGCGCTGATAAAATGTTTTAAATGCTGCCGAGTTCCCAGATGGCAGAGAATTCAAAGCTTGTGACATCAGTGAGCGGAAGCAAGCTGGCAACATCAAGGCCAGGCCAGAGGGAGGGTCAGACTCGGCCTATTTAAAAGCCGATTCAAATGGTCTCCAATGCCATTCTGCTGCTCCGCTGAACAGGCTGGATCAATGCTTCTCATTTGAAGGCATGTACCGGTGGACATAAACAACAAGCGCTGAACAATGTTCTCACTGGCATATGTGTGTTGTGCTTTATTGGCTGTCACCAAAACACACCCAGGCATGTTACATAGTGGAGACTGCCATGGAGCTGCTGCAAGAGACATAAATCCAGGATGAACCATATTCATACGTTTCACAAAACTATATACTGTATAGTTGCAGAATAGCTTCTCTGCAAATATCCAGCCATGAAAACCCCAAAAGAACAACAACAACAACAACAACAACAACAACAACAACAACAACAACAACACCTCCCACCCTCCCCCTGTATTTGGGGAGGTAATCTTCCAAATACTCTAATGATGCGTTGTTGATCAGCACAACTGTTGATGCTGTTATTGACTGCGCAGTTCAATACATTTAGAATGATATATAAATAAACAGAATTATGAATCTGTCTTGTTGAACATACTGCTGAGTGGGGCAGAGGTCTAAAGGTGTCATTTGTGTCTTCAGTGTTGTATTTTGGACTTTAAAATAAGTGTTTGTGACGCTTTGTCTGTTAACAGGGTTTTGTATGTTTTTTGCCAAATTTTTTGAGGGATTGTGGTACTGGAAGAGGATGATCTTAAACCATACAGGAGCAGATCAGTCTTAGCGCCATCTGGTGGGAGGAAGAAATCACATTTGCTTTGTTTTTTCTTTACGTTTCACTGTAATCCTTCTCGTGGGTCAAGCTGATCCATCTCAAAAGTTGGTCAGAAATACCATCAGAACATGGTGATGGGTCGCTGGGGGGGCTCGGGCCCCCTCATCACTGCTTGTGGCTTCAATTAGGGTCCAAGCACAGATGTGATGGTGGCCAAACATTTGCCTTGGATTTGCCTGGGCTTTCTGTTTACGCCACGTATCCACTGACAGCTGCACAGCATGGAGTGTCAGAATATTGAGTTGTAACTGTCCTATTTGCTGCTGTGCAATAAAACAAAGGCGGCGGTGAATGTAGTCTACAGCAGCCTTGTGTTAGTGGAATTTTAATTATTCAACATAACCACAACGGATCATTACGTATAATGGCACTTCACTTTGGTTTAGCAATTTTCAAATTAGAGGCTACATGTAACATGCACAACAGTAGCGGCCCTGCTGAGCTCAGATGTTTGCAGGAATTTCATCAGCTGAAGCTTTCACAGCTGAAGCTTTCACTGATGACAGATACCGCTGAAAATGATCCAGTAGCACGCCGCTCCCGACTGGCTCCTTTACTCAGAATTCAAATAACAACTCCAAGTGCTTTAATGTCAATTTGTATCTATATCTACAGTTAGATGAGCGTATACATTTGTATGTTTGGTGTGACTGCTTTGTTTCTGTCATGTGGTCCTTCTGTCAGTGACTGCACAGTGACCACATACCAAGTTTTCAGCACATCAAAGATCCAGAACGCCGTCTTTCATAGCGGCACCGCAATTTATTATCCATCTGCTATCTGAGGGTATGACAGTAGGAAGATGGGAGACTGTTTGAATCTGTGTAAATGTAGAGGATAAGGTCTCTGCTGTTGCTTAAAAACTGGAAATACCAAAATAATGAAGCGTCTGTCTGTGCTTATAACTGAGCGAGAAGGGGAAAAAAAAGGGCTCATGGTGTACTTTCTGACTAGATGAAGAAGGAGGAGTGGGTTTTTGTGAGTCTGTGCATGTTGTAGTGTGGATTTAAGGTTTTGGAGGTACTATGAGTACACTGTGGGCCAAGAACTGCAGTATACTTGAATATAATGAGGCAGCAGCAGCCAGCAAGAGGTCAAGCACAGGTGAGCGCTTCATCTCTCCTCTGACACACATTAATGTTCACACACCAACATAATAAAAGAAAATTTGCACTTTTTTTCTTAACTGATACATCAAAGTCTAAATAAATTTTATACGCGTACAGTGCAGGCTGCTCATACCCTTTCAAATTTCTTTCTCCAGCATCCCCTTTCCTCTCCCTCATTCTGACTTTCATAAGTAGCACAAAAGTTTCCTTAAATCCGATTACTCTGGCGGAATACTGTATATGTTTTTTTTTTTTTTCCAACAATGAAGATGAGATGGCCTGCTGGAAAAAAAAAAAAAAAGGTGTCTTAAGAAGTCTGCTTTTTCTTTGCTGTCCTAATTCTAAATCCTCCTTGACAACAAGCATCTCATGGATGACAGTTTCACACCTTTCTCTCCCTTAAAATGTCCTTAAAAAAAAGGTGGTAAACTGTCTAAACCTGGATAAATATCATGGGTTTTTAAATATTCAACCTATTGCATTCTTTGAAGACTTATTAGGTCTTTTTTTTTTCAAAATGGAGGAGACGAGGGCAGCCATCTTAAGAACTTATGCCATCAAGTTGACTGCAGGCTTAAGACTCGACACAATTTTTATAATACTCAAGCCTGAAGAGCAAAAATAACCCTCTCTGCTGGAAAACTACCTGCGATGGAGTGTGAACTGTGAACTGCCAGTAGTTCATATGAGGCAGAGAGTGATTGTAATTTCATTTTTTACAAACTCAAGCTTGAATTAAAAAAAAAACATCAACAGAAAAACAAAATTAAAAAAGAAAAGAAAGAAAATATACCCATCATTCTTTAAATGATGTGACAATTCCAAATATGTCACAACCTTTCGGACACCTTCAGGACACTGAGGGCTGTGACTCTGTGACAGTCCCTGTGGAGAAGAACGATAAAATGACACTGTGCTGGTCCATTTCGTGCTATCCTCCCACCAGAGAGCCATTGGGGGTTTTTGCAGCCCTAATGGTGTTCTTAGTTCAACCCTGGCCTTACACATCTCAGCTCTGCGGTACTTACCCCCCCCCAGCTTGGGAAAGGGGGACGTGACAGGGACAGCGTCGAAGAGTCAATTACAGGTCCAAGGCAATCCCTGAAGAACCGACAGCTGCGTTTGTGACAAAACGGCCTGTCCTCTTTCCTTCATAAAGATGCTATTTGCAAGACCAAGGAGAGATTTTTTTTTGTGGGTGGAGTGCAAGAGTATATCTCTTGGCAGTAAAGGATCATGGCCTCCCCCATAGATGATGCTGTTCACCCAAATGAATAAATGATGACGGTGTCTAACACGTTGGGGCCTTTAATGTAAAAGTTGAGTGCAGCACAGTCAATTCTATCACAGGTTGGAAGTGCAGCGGATCTCGTAATGGCATTTATAAGATGATTGGGCACAAAACTCAACTTAGTATAACCTCTGAAAGACGCTTTACATCCCATCTGATGGCAATTTAAGATGACTCAAGTCCGAATAAATGTAACACTTTTGAATGAAATGCAACCATATAATAGGAAGACCAAGAAATTCATGTCCTGTTTTGACATCTCTTGTTAGCTGTCTGAATCTAAACAAATCAAAATGTCTTCCTTCTGAAAAAATCTCCTCTGAAAGTTTCTGCTCTAACCAAGTTAATGCTTTAATTGGCAGATACGCAAACGGAGGACCAAAAACGCCAGAGCACATGACAATTTGCATCTGACATTAACAACACCACCTTCAATAATCTGTTGCCATTACGCGCTGCTTTCTCAGAAACCAAAGTCCAATCAATCATTTTTGTCATGCATTTTATTTGCGTTTGCACAATGAGACATTGTTAGTTAAATCAAGTTACCATGGAGGTAAGATGTCAATTTCTTTGAATCTGTTGTGGCAGTTGATTAGATTACCTGATTGAATGAAGACAGAATGTTTGGAGGGTAAAAGGGAAATGCTTTCCACCTTTGAAAAAACAAGTTTTTATCTATAAATTGCATATCTTGTGCAGATAATTTTCAGCTTAATGTGATTTATCTGTGTACAAGTCATGCAGCACGAACATTTGAATGCCAGCTTTATATCAGGGAATGTCAATTTTTATGGTCTAGTCAGTAGGATTAGTGTATTGTCAATTGGGAGGTGCCTTAAAATGATAATGGACTTTTTTCTTTTATATTTTTCCATTGTGTACAGAAAGACATCTGTTTCACGATGCCAAATATCAATCATAGCAATTTCTGGTCTAAATTATGAATTATTAATTCATGCAGTGATCCATGAAACCATGGAGAAGTACAGTTCATATTTACTCCCATGAAAAAAACAAATAAATGTAAGTAACGTGAATGCAACATAGACAAAAACAGGATTTATTACATCTTTTCTCACTTTTATTCCAAGACAAATACAAACACTGGTCCATTTACGTATTTCTGATACCATTATGCCTTGACAGCCATTGTTTTTTGATCTTGGAATGCCACCACATTGTTAAATAGTCGGAGGAAGCAGTCAAAAGAGTTGTGAGAAAAGTGGAAGCTCACAGCTGGAAACTAGTCAGCCGCAGAGGCTGACGAAGCAGGGTGATCAATCCAGAGACCTCCTACCTATAAAAATAGAAATAGGAAAAGGATAAATGTTGATTCGTGAAACACAGACCAGTCATAGACCACACCAACTGTGACATCACACACGTCAAGTGTTTCGTATCCCTTTTGCATTTGGCATCCCAAGATGGTGGTTCTATTTGAAAGGGCAACCTCTTTAATGTTTATTTCATGAATTATATCCTCTATAATGATACTAAAACATGTGTTTTAATGTTGAAATATAATCATTATGTGGCAGTGAGCTTGACGCTGATTCAGCTGCCAAAGAGAGTGTTTATTTTCACAAGTCTCAGAGCGGCATAAACAGAGGGCTGAGTGTGGGGGTGGCCATTTTCATGCCAAGTCTGCAGAGTTTTGAAAGCGGCACCAACCTTGTGTTGTTCTCAAACCAGACAAGGTATTCCCTTTCATCCGGCAAGGATTCACCCCATTTCACTTTCAACAAAGCCATTTAAGGTCGGAAACTAGGTGGAAAAGAAAAAAAATAAATAAATAAAAAAGACGGAAATCACTTGGGGTAGTAGTTGACAGACAAACCTCTTTCTCTAGACAAGACGCAAAAAAAAGACAAATGAAGTTTGGGTTGCAAAAACAAATCATCTCAATGTGTCATAGAAACGTGTGCTGGCATGTGAAAGTCTCCAGATTTGTTCCCATACAAAATCTTCACATGGACGGCCATTCAGCCTTGAATCACTGGTGTATGATGAATGAAGACCTGGGAGGGGCGTCTCAGTTGGAAGGTCTGAGAGGTCGTAGCATTCCTCACCTGTGTGCAGTGGCCAGGTGACGCCACACAGCCAATTCTGCTGTTTTCCCAGTCAGACCTGACTAAGCCGGGACAGAAGCTCTGACACTTGGTCATTCATCCAACTCGCCAGACTTCAACGCCTGAGCTTTCTGGCTTAATCAATCACCTGTGCAAAAGGCTGTTTGTGTGTGTGTGTGTGTGTGTGTGTGTGTGTGTGTGTGTGTGTGTGTGTGTGTGTGTGTGTAGAGGGAGGACTGGGGAAAGAGAGAGAGAGATATGAAGAGGGCTGAGAGGTGGATGTCAGGGACAGGTGGCCAGGGTCAGTGTCTCCCTCGCCTTAGCAGCTCCTCTCCAAGTGCTCTTGACAGTCTTACATGCATCCGCCCACCTGCACAAGAGGGGCCACAGGCGCACACACCCAAACACACACACACAGAACTCTCCCAACACACTTGCTCACACATGCACTCCTCACAAACACAAGCAAACGGGAGGGAGAGCTTCAAGCTACAGGAGATCCCTGGGGGAACAGTCAAGCTATGCTAATCCATGCTAGTTCATCAATTTAGTAGTGGACTCCATGCACTCTCTGGTCTGGGTGGGTATGAATATTTCTGAGTGTTAAAAAGCTATCAGGGATAAGATAGCCACTTCTGTGCGAATGAATCTCCATATCATGAAGGGAAAATCAATAGTTGCAGCCAATCATAGGGCAGATGGAGTGAAATGCATCAGATGCACCCACTTTGACACACACACACACACACACACATATATATATATATATATATATATATATATATATATATATATATCATCAAAATAAAATTGCATGATATTTGGTTAAGAAAAACAACAATCAATGACATTTGTTTGCTTTGCTTCACCTGCAAACAACAAAACAAAACACATCAGGCTTAAAGTGAAAGTTAAGAGAGAGGAATGTTCCTCACACCACAAGTAAACATCAGCCGCTCTACAGCTGAGTATGCACTGTATTTTAGAATGAAATGGGCAATTAGACCAAGAAAGAGAGGCGCGGGGGGGGGGGGGGTCTGCAATGAGACTGACGCAGAAAGAAAACAGGAGGAAAAGAGGAAACGGAGCATTGAGAAGATGGGGATTAGGTTGGATGATAGAGTGAAGAGAGAAGGAGGGCTGGAGGTGGGGGGGTGCTAGGTGGTAGTATTAAGAAATCTCATGCATTTGTAATTTTCATTTCTATATTCAGATTGTGTCTTCGTTTTTTTTTTCCTCTGAAGAAACCTCATGAATATGGATGAGTCTGTCAGTTGGACGGTATTGTTCCTTTTACTTGGAACCAAATAAACACTTTTCCCCTGTTGACCGAACATGGCTAATATTTCCTCTGCTGCTTGTTTGGATGCTTTCAAAATACCTTGAGTTTTGTGTGCGTGTATGTGTGTGCGCGCGTGTGTGTGTGTGTGTGTGTGTGTGTGTGTGTGTGTGTGTGTGTGTGTGTGTGTGTGTGTGTTGGGGGAGAATATATTGACACTTTACTTCCTTTATTTCGCCATCTTAACATTAAAATGAGGATTGTGGGAACTGGAATTAGGGTGATGACATCATAGTTGCAATGTAATGGAGTTTTGCTTGGTGAATAACCATTGACACAGGCTCCTTCCTGCTACTTTTATTGATATAAGCCGAGCAATTTTTCATACTATTTACAGTTTGTCATCCTATGTACCCTAAGCCTACATATGTGTATGAATATTAATGAACGCTATCAGTTTACCCTGGCAACCGCATCCCAACATGCCACTGCTGTAAGCTTCCTGGACTGCATGTGTTTGATCCTAATTCCCCTTGATCACAGAACGTCTTTGTAAATCCTGTCATTTTGCCCTCCAACACAAGACAGAGTTGTTTTCATCACTTCGGCTCTGTGATAGTGGATTTAGTAATGATGCCGATAAAGACAGTGTAAGTAGAGAAAACATAGAAGAAGAAAAAAAGAAAAGACAGTGGGACTTACAGCCTGAGATGGTCCCTTGTTTCAGTGCTGCTTAAAATAATGAGCAGCTTACCAGATGCATAATTTACAGTGCAGTTAGGGCATGATAAAATATGTCAGCAGCAAAATAGTCTTTTTCTTTCATTTCCTGCAGGCTCTGAGAAGGAGAGCAGAGAGGTAAGATGATCTGAGTCTTGAATGATAATAAAAGTTGTCATTGGTCAGTTTTGCCGTGCGCGGACCTGAAACTGAGGGCGTACGCGACAGGTCTCCTTTATCTCCCACAGGCTGAAGAATGCCGGGAGGGGGATCGACCCCAAGTAGCAGACACATCTGGCTTCCTGTAGTCGAAGTTCAGAGCACTTAACCCTCAGCAAAGGTCTGGGTTCAGTTTGCAGGAACTGTTCCTCAACAACCTCCATATATCCCCCCCCCCCCCACCCGCACCCCAACAAACACAGCCTCTAGCTTTACCCCTGAGGGCCAGGCGAGGAATACCAGCTGTCACAACGAGTTGCCTTATAGGAGCAGAGGTGATTTGGGGGGAGGGGGGTGGGGGGTAGCCACGGGCATCTCCCTGGAGATGCAGACACATATTCTTTGACTCTTAAATATCCTGTAATCTGGACTGACCTACCTTTTTTTTTTCCTTTTCATCATTAGTTGGGTGGGAGGTAATGTAATTCCCTTGACCAAGCTAACCCCACACACACACACACACACACACACACACACACACACACACACACACACACACATATGGAAAGTTTAACATAAGAAACCATTAGAAAATAACACAGCTTCACAATTTTTTTTTGTCTTGTGCAACTTACATAAAACCCCTGTGATATAACCTGCACTTTAGAGAAAGGCAGCTGACTCACCTTTCTCTGAATAAATCTTCTTGTTTAAAACTAGCGATGCTTCCTATGTGTCAGCTTTACATTTGTCTAGTGCTTATTAAAGCAGACCCAAGTTCCACTTACAGAAGTAGAGAAACATGACAAAAAATTGAATTGATGGCAAATAAAAGAATTTTTTCTCACTAACGCATGTGGAAGAAAAAAAATAGTACAGTGGTTTTGATCACTATATAGTCCTAGCATTCTTGGGGGAAAAAAAAGGGACTCCACACTAATTAGCTCCATGCTGTGCATTAGCATTCAAGTGTGCAGAGTCAGCAAACAGTCCCGACCCACAAGGCCTCAGCTTCTGGTTGGTGCTTCTACTATCGCACTAGTTCACGCATGTTGCCAACATGAAATCCCCCCGCGTGATCACGCTGGGATGTGATCCCACAGCGTTCAGTGGAAGCACACCTGTCTGTAACCTAAAGCAAGGATTAAAAAAGAAGAAGAAGAAGAAGAGGAAGAAGAAAAATCCTCCGCATTCCTCGAGCGTCTCGTGCAAGCATTCAGTGAGCCGTCAGTGTCAATCCTGCCTGATGTAAAGATTACCACACGTTGACAACCGCCCAAGTAATTAGTTGCCGTACTTAACATTTGCATTACACTTGTGCAGAATGACATATGGGAACGCAAAAGCAGAAAATGACTGAAATCTCTGGATTTCACACATTAGAAGCCACACAAACGGTGGATGCGTTAAACATCTGCAATTGCTGCCTTGAAGCTTTTAGAATGCAGTTGTTTTAAAAAGATAACGTAGCGCTGAATACATGCTGAAAAATGGTAATTACACTCGTCATTTCAGTTACATCCTCTTAACCTTTTCACTTACATTGTGCCCTTAACCCATTGTCACCACTGTGTTAGCTTCAGACGTGCTAATTACAGAGCATACCAGCAATTATACATGTTTTTTTTTTCTTTTCTTTTCTTCCCACACCTGGAAAAACTGTCACAAGTCCTTTGTATCAGTGCTTGTGTTTGGGTATTAATATGTGTTTATGCTGGCGCTGCTCCCAGCATTTGGAGGTGAGTCACTGCTCAAAATGAAAAGAGAATGACAGTTTCCAGCTAAGATTTTTGGGGTTTTTTTTGGTTTGTTTTTGTTTTCCCCAAACTGTGAATTTGGTGAGTGAATGGTGTCGGATTACGCGTGACGAGTTTGGCACGACACATAGACAAGAGGATGCCAAGCTGCTCCGCACAGGTTTCTAAATTTCATATTTCAAATGGCATTCGATTGTAAGTCGTAAAGGTTTCAACTTGTGATTGCTTTTACAATAATGTCAGTCAAATCAAACATCCCCCAATTTGGCAAAAAGTCAAATGTTCTATGCTCACTTAAGGTGGGTTTTTTTCTTCTTTTTTGGGGGAGAAACTGTAAATTCACAAAACAGGAAATTGGAAATTTCAATTTTGAATTAACTGACATAGCAAATCTCTACCAGCTGTCACAACAAGTTGCCTTATACCACTTTCATCATTTTCCTGCATACACACCCGAACTTTGTCTTAGCACCCAGGAACAATGACAACCTGCCTGACTCGTCATTGTCCGTAGGTTGACCTGTTGTTGTTGTTTTTTTTGCCATCCTTTGACCTAACATGCTTTAATCATGTTAAATCATTGGATGGAAACCCCTGTTATTAGTTTTTTCCTATTTCTTTTCAAATATATTCTCCATTTAAACCAATGCACAGCTGATAACGCGAGCTCTGGCCATGCTTGACCCTCCCGTTCGTGGGTTCAGGTGATCCATGACGGTACACGTCGGATCGCCTGAAGTGCATCCAGTGTGCAAAGCGCACAGCAATTTCTCAAGCTTAACTGTACAAATACAATGAAGAAAAATGTTGGATCGATAACACATTCTTTCCACCATATGATAAAAGTAGACAGGCAGGACAAAAAGCGGATGGGAGGGGAAGAAGCTTGTGGTCAGTTCTTCCCCCTCACTTCCACCGACTCTGAGAATCAAGAGGAGCCAATTTAGTGGCAAAAAAAAAAGATTAAACAACTTTGTGGAAACGTTATTTTTTTCTCTATTATTTATGACTTGTTCCTCGTGGAGAGTTGACAGAGAGGTTAGTGGATCATCTTGAGTAGCCAGTAACCATATCTGGACAGATATACTGCAGTTGAATTGATGAAATAGAATTTTTCAATAAGCATAAAAATAACTCCATTCAACCCCAGCTGTGTCGTCGTGGTGACAGGAGTCTCAACGGGGAATATCTCAAAACCTCATCAAATATATCTAAATCTATCGCAGCATTTGATCCACAAATTTTCCCAGAACGGCCTCTGAGAGAATGTACAAGAACCTTTTCCAATTTGTCTGTCTACGTGTAGGTAGAGAGAGCACTTCTTCTTCATATCTCTGGGAAAACAAAATAGGTCTTACTCCTTTAACCCAAACCTGGGTCGTTACTGAACTGTGGTACAGCCTCCTGAGAAAACTGTTGCTGAAAAACTATACTGCCAGCACCACTATGTTCTCTCCTTGTTTGACCAGCGGTTCAAATCAATCTTTTGTTGACTTGTGTCTTGTTAGTCTGTCTCAAGCTTTTCATTCACCGGTTAGTCGTCAGTCTTGAAGCGTCAAGTTTGCTTTTTGTCCTTTGGGGGTCAGAAACAGGTTATTTATTTGTTGTGGGGACAAAAGCAGCTCGATCCACCTTTTTTATTAATGTCTTTTGCGTGCAACAAGACATGTTTTGCAATAATTTGAACTCAATGAGGATAACTGAGGCTCCAGGCGGAGCTTTCCTGATAGATGTTCTTTATTGAATCACGCTCAATATGGCAATGCAATTGCATCACCCTCTTTTATTTGGAGGGATTGTCAATGTTAACAAGGCAGATTTCATGTCTCCAAACAGATTAAAGGAAACCATCTTGCCTCCAACCTTCCTGTTGCCAATTTAAAATCCCCCCCCCCTTTTTTTTATCAATTTATCATTAAAACTGTTAACTCGACTTTTATTTACTTTGTGATGTGTGCTGGGTACATCTGGCATGCAGTAACGCCGGTCCTTTCTATAATAAAAGATGTTTGTGATTGCATAACTGTGTCATTTTTGTCGATGTTTGTCCCCCCCTCCTCTCTTTCCTCCCCAGAAATCATCACACACACACGCACACACACACACACACATAACCCATAGCAACACATTTGAGTCAGAGACATAAAATAGAGCAGAATGACAAGATGGATAGCTGTATCATCAGTCTTGTTCATTGTCAACAACTTCAACGGCGTGTGCCAAATGCCCCCCCCCCCCCACAAATAAAAATCAGCAGAAGGCTCCAAACAGTTGAAATTGTTTGTTGATAATGAAACGTACTCAATCAATTTCATGTCAGCCCCAGATTGCCAATTGATTAAAACATTCATCTCATCTGAATTTAATTTAGGGTTCCATTCCACAAAATGATTAACACCGTGATACACTGCGAAGTCAATCTTTGTCACGATTTGACTTTCTTGTTGCTTTTCAGCTACGCTAAAATGCACAAAGACATTTTGGCTTTCTTGTTCTGTAAACACGGTCGCCCATAAACTCTGCGCTTTCTCTTTTCTTCTTAACAAGAGTGCTTTTATGGCGTGAAACAAAAGAAATGTATAATAAAAGCCTTTTTGAAAAGTGAAATACAAGATTATGGGCTGAAGTATTTATTTCTCTTTCTTTCTTGCATGCTTGCTGCGTCTGGAATGTGATGATTTTTAATTCTGGTCTCAAGTTTAAATTTGGACTCTTCGTTTTTCCTATTTGTACTGTACGTATTTTTCCCTTGTCCTGTTTTATTTCTTGTTCATTCATGTTTTACTCCCTTAATTATCTTCCCCTGTATCCTGTTAGATTATTAGCCTCTGCCCTGTTCCCTGCCAATCAGATCCCTTCCTGCTCCACCACCTGCTCCCTATTGTCTGATTAGCTCTGATGTACTTTAGCTTTTATTTTTTCCTTTCTTTCTCACCTGACTACAATAAACAAAACAGCTGCATGTTTGTCTTGAGCCTGGAACACAATGTACGATTTCATACTGCCTCAGATGAAAGTAATGTGGTGACATCTCCGGCCGTGATTCCAAAAACCTGGTCCTACACGCCGCGCTGCGAGAGAGGTTCAAAGACGGCTGTTTGCAAAATCCGGAGACCAAAGATAGCCCGCCACAAATGTCTGACTGTCCGAAATTGAGGATGATCGTCTCACACCGCTGCTGGGATCAACTTCAACTCACTGTTAGAAATTCATAAAATGAATGCAAAGGCATACCAGCAACTTGATTTCTCACCTCAAAGTGTCTTTGTAATTTGAGCATCCTATAAAAAGGCATCTTATCCCCTCGCCGTGACTGTGGCTTCGATGATGACCATTCCGGTCGTTTGTTGAGCTTTGTCCATGTGCGTGAGAGCATAATGGTTGAACCAAGACGAGCTGATGTGTTCATGTTATGAACTTAGGACAATCAAAATGTCTCACAGTCAGTTGGAGAAATCCAATCCACAAATCCTAAATCCATGATAACCTTTGAACGATCTAACATTTGGTCATGTGTATCATAAAGATACTATACAAAGTTTTCAATTAACTCTAAATATCGTGAATGTAAACTTTCCTAATCGGGTTTTAATTAGGCAGTTGGTCAGTCTTTTTTTCAAATATTGTGGAGGAATATGGCGAGCTAACACTACAAGTGTATGCTAACTATTTTACCCGCTTGCCAGTACAGATAGTGGCATAAGTTTCCACTGACCAGATAAAATGATGGATTTTCAGACGGCAAGCTTCTGCTTCGACATCTGGACCATTTAATTGACTTTGGACTTTCATACATTTAATTGGACTCTTGAGTTTAGATTGTTTGTACGCCTTGGTTTCCTGAGAGTAGGAGCAGGGTTGAGGCTGACTAAAACTGGGTTCAATCAGACACAAGACTAAAACCCACAGTTTCCTCAGAAAATCAGCTCCCTCTCTCCCCCCTTGCTCTCCATCTTCTCATTACGTTGATTAGTTCAGTTTGTATTTCAGTTCAGTTTCTCATGTTCTCTCTTGGCTGAACCAGTGATATGTCAAAACCGTGGCAGACGCAAGTCAAAAAATATGATCATCCACACCTACGCAGGCTTGAGAAATCTTCGTAACGCCATAGTAAACTGCTTTTGAAGCAAAAGTTGTGCTGAAAATTTATTTCCCCCTCAAATTTTTTTGGTAGATTTATACTGCCACACATCGCCACGCATTTTTATTTTTTTGTTTTTGTTCATATTTCAAGGCACATTTCCAGAAGCTTACAGTTAACAACGCAACAAAGGAAGGGATTGAATTGTGTTGCCAGTCAACAAAACATTAGCTTAATAACACAATGACGACATCACCCTAATATGTGTGTTTTCTGTTTTTCCTTGAGCGCTGACTCTGAGATGAAACAGGGGGCACCTGGTGTTGTGTTTTCACTTGGTGTTGCATTCCAAGTAAAAAGGTTTTCTTGCTATCATTTCAATCACGGACTGTTATTGAAGTGTCAAACCCATTGCGGCTCTATTTTCCCCATCCGTAACGACATTTTACCTCCTGGAATTCGTCTTGACTTTGGAAAGTCATAAGAACTTATCAAATCACAGCAAGAAGATCTCATTGTACTTCCTTTTGATCCCGAGATGAATAGTCGGAGAATGTGTTATTTTATATATTTATTTTTAGAGTAAATGGGATTGTGTTTTCAGAAAATAAATGGATACAAACCTGAGATTCTTATTTTTCCTTTTTTTTTCTCCTCTCTTTCCTTAAGGACTGCAGTGTCAAGTCAAAGCCACTGTGTCAGCTCTACTCCCATCGTCCCTGTGCTGGTTTACTTCATATTTAAGTCTCGCAGTCTTTTATATTTTGGTAATCAAGGTGACAAGTTACAGCAGGTTCTTTTTGTGGTTTTTTTTTGCCACTCTGCACCTTCACAAGAGACAAAAATAGGACAACAGTGTTGAAGTTTACAGAGGAGCTTGTATTTAATTCATCCCACCAACTCTACCGTCAGATCTGGTGCAAATGATACTGGAACACTGGCTTCTAATCCCACCCCCCCACCCCCCAAAAAAAGCATGCAGGCAAGCATCCCTCTAGCCTTCAACACGCCCATCCTTGCATCTAGTGTAGTTTGTATTTTTTCTAAGCTTTTCTTATCAATTTTCACAACACACTTTGTTTATTTCTCTCTCTCTCTCTCTTGATTTTGTGGAGGTTTGAACTGCTCTGCCCCGGCTAATTCCTTGGCTCTAAATGGCACCAGCTCACAGACACATTGTCTGAATCCTGCCACTGGAGTTGGGATGCCAGCTTTAGACATGTCAGGCCTCTGGGTATCGGGATTGGGTTTCCCCAGACCCCTTGTTAAAGGATTAACTCTACTCTGATCATCGGGTACACAAAACTGTGCCCCCTCTTTTCTCTGTTGCCATTGCCGCTGCATGCTTGCATTCCTTTGTTCTTCTTTCACGCCTGGTGATTTTTTTTTTATTTTGCTGAATGTGTGGCAGCAGTTTTGCTTTTTATTCCTTGTTCTTCTACCCCATCTTTCTCGCTCCTCATTACCTTTACCGCCCCAACCTCCATCCTTCCTTCCTGCCTTCTCTGTCTTTCTTCATCACTTCTTCCTCTCTTCTTCAGCCCTGTGTTGATGAGCCTGAGCACTGTATTTTTTTTTCTTTTTCTGAGGAAGGAAGAGGGATTACGCTAAGCCTTAACTCGGGGAGACCAGCCTTATCTCGCCTGTAGCAGCTCCATGCACCAGAGAAAAACAGGCTGGAAGAGAGCATAGCTACAGGCTGGGAGAAGACAGTAGATTGGGGGGCGGGGAAGGGTGTGTGTGTGTGTGGGGGGGGGGGGGGAGGGGTGCAAGGCTGAGCTAGGCCAGTAATATCAAAACATCCATGTGTTTCTACATTGTTAGCATATTTGGTCATCTTTAGTCATGTTTGTTATGCATGTAGCATGATCCTAAATCACTGTGTTGAATGTTACTTTGTTTAACTAAAGCTGAGTTTTCTCATTTTTGCTGCCTGCAAATTACAGGAATCACACACCAGAGACAATACTGGTCCACGCGAAGTGTATCTGTGTACTTCTACACTGAATTTCTAAAATTTGATTGGATCTTTCATATTTGCAAAACCCCTCTCTCCTGCTTACTGAGTGTATGACAAACAAACTTTAGGAACAGGAGCCATTTACTCATGTCAGGGTTGTTCTTGTATTTCTTTATCAGGTAGGAAAATGTGGCCAGTGTACAATATGTGCCCGCTACATGTGCTGTATTTGCATTTACATGAGCGCGCGTGCGCGCACACACACACACACACACACACACACACACACACACACACACACACACACACAATCTCTCTCATCAGTTGGTGTTTTCTTGCCCAAAGTGTTTTCAGTTAGAAAAGCCAGTGTAACGAATTATGATCAAATTCCTTGAGTCCATGTGGAATGTTTGAAAGAATATTTCAGCTTCTTCAAATCTTGATCACTTTCACACATCCAGCAGACCTTTTTTTTTTCTCCACATAACAGTCAATGGCAATGAAATATTTTTATAAATGAAATTCATTGAAGTTTACATAATCAGTGTCTGTGTTGGCTCTTTGAAATCTTTTTTTTTCTTTAATATAAAAATATCCCTTTATTTAAGGCGAACAGCGAATCTGATAAGGTTTACATGGACCATTATTTACACAGCCATTCCCTGTCCATTGTGCTGGATCCTGCTCCAATCCTTCCTTGTTTGGAATCTTCAATTACGGTTGTATTATACTCAATTATGGTAACTCTCTAATAAAGTCCCAGCCCCTGCTCCATTTCCTGAATGAACCCCCCCAAGTCTAACCCAGTCCTTTAGACAATGGGCTGTGCTGCAGCGGGGAACAAGGCTCCACTGTAAGCAGGCTGCACGGCCTATTCACCTGGCCTAATTACCCTAACCCTACGGGAGGCCGTGCTCCTGGGAAAGGCCGAGGCTCTGGGGACCTCATGTTGAACTCGGATTTCATTGCTGGTGCAGAAGCAGGCAGCTGCCCAAAGACAAATGGGAAAACAATGGCAAAAAGTGACATCAACTCTCTTTAAGACCAAAAGGTAAATTTAAATAAAGAACAGAGGGCAAAAAAATATATATGCTGAGTGTGTGTGTTTATGCACCCAAATGCAGATGTGTGGGTCAGTAACTGCCAGGATTTAAGCATAAATGTGAAATATATGGAGGCTTTAACTTGTTAGAAGTAGATCACTCGGGGGGGGGGAGGGGGTACTCAGACATAGGCTATGGATAATGTTACCCCTCTTTGTTAGTGTCTGTTGTCTTGCTCCATTTACTTCAATGTCATCGGAAAGCTTCACCGAGAAAACCACAGCAACAGCTTAGCTGGGACTTGTGGGGCACCAGAGCTAACAGTAAGTAAGCCTCCGTAAACCCAAGGACGACATTAAGAAACCAACTAAGGACTTGGTCTTTCAAAATACACCAGAAAATCCAGTAGGCGAGGAAGAATCACAATTGACTGGACTAAGCCTGCGCATTGTGTCTCTCTAATGCAATGGTGTAACAATGGCATTCTAAAGGCAAACTGACAACTGGTAAATGTCGCCCTTCTAATGTTTTGTATTACTGAGCTGTCAGAAGAGGAATTTTGCAACTCTGCAAAACAAGAGTGAAGATTCAAAAAATAGCATGTGGTTTTTTGTTTTTTTACTTTATTTTACATTAAATCATGTTTCCCAGTGATTGTTAAATGATGGAATACATACTATATACAGTGCTGTAACAGTGTTAGCTGCAGTCCTGGTACAGTCCCAGTGGCCCTGGGGTTATTAGAAGGCCACGGTGGGCTACTGGAATGAGGAGCTAAAGGGCAACAAAGCTTCTTTCTTCACTCTTCCTCCTGATCCTATCACTCCATTCCTTGGGCGTGGAGATGAAAGACTCGTCTGTAACTGAGAGGAGGGAGCAAGTGGAAGTAATGAGAAAGTAAAAAAAAAAGAAGGGGAATGCTAAGAGTTCTTGAGCTGTAGGTAGAAGGAGAGTGAAAGAGAAAATACCTTTTGATTTCCTCAAATTAAGTGAAGAAAGAAAGAAAAAAATAGCAGAGGCCCCCGCTTCTCCATCAAACCGCTTTGATTGACATTGTAGCAACGTGAGGCTCTCGGCTGTAATAACTTGCCTTTGTGAGGAGAAGTTAAAGCTTTGTCTTGCTTGTTGGTGGGGCCCAGGGTCCAGGGATCAGGCCTGACTTATTATGACTGGCTTTGTCCTTCAGGAGCAGTGGGAGACTTGACTTGCCCTTTCGTCTGTCATCGGAATAAGGATCCCATACTGGGGCCGTTCCTCAAGCATGGGAATGATGGAATGACAGCAGAGAACAAGGCCAAAGATTGTCTCCTCTGATGTTGCAGGACACGTGTTATTAGGAAAACAATAGCTCTCTGTAAAGCTAATATTTTTTTAACATTTACATACGCTGTTATGATTTGAAATGATGCTGTAAGAACAATGACTAACGAGGCAGATGGGTGGACGGCGACTGTGTTGCTTCTTTCTGATCAGCACCGTGTTTAAGTTTGCATAGATGTGCAAATTTATATTTTTTTTTCTTGATCAACATTAAAAACAAAACAAAACAAAAAACCACACAGCTGCATTTTTACTGTCGCAACGATTCAGCCTACAGCGAGTCTCCTTCATTCACACACCGGTGGGTGGGTGGGGATTGGATTTGTTGCCCTTGTTGTTTAACAGTGGATTATTATGCCTGGAAGATTTACTCCTTACCTCCCTGGGCTTTTTTTTTTTTTCAATGGTTTCTCCATAAAAAGGTGGGAATGTATTCCATTATCCAAGTGGAAATTTTTTTTAGGAGGGACCGTGGACAGTGGTTCAAATCTGCAAAGCTGGGGTCTTGTTCCTCTACCCTGCCTTCATAAACTAAGGCAATAAAAGCACTGTTAGGCCCTCCTACTCTTTCTGTGCTTTACACCTGGTCACAACTGGAGCCAAATGTGTCTTCTGCATGGTGAGTTCTTTAGTAAAAATCAAACAAAGGGAAATGCACATATTCACTCTGCTCATTGGTTCCGGCGTAGGTGTGAGAAAGTAGGGGAGGAGCAAGGTTCTATGTTCGGAGTACATCATACTGCTTAAACTGCTAAGTCTTCTACCTACCAACGCAGGGGCCGCTTGTTCAGTTCCCCATGTCGCCTCCAGCTTGGATGGGTGTCCGTACAGACATAATTGCCCGTGTCTACGTGTGGGAAGCATGAGGATTTATATCCTGGTTGTTGCGGCAGCGCCTCCTCTGGGAAATAACGTGATCGCCTCACTGTCAGGTGATAAGATGCAGCAGAGGACTCAACATGTGTGGCAGGAAGCAGGTGGTAGTCGACAAGGATTGAGGTCTGACTGTGTTTTTTTTTTTCTCTTAGTTTAGGTTAATCTAAATACAACAGCAGCATCTGATGCAAATACATTTACAAAAGAATACAAAAAAATAAGGTTTGACCAGTAAGAGTGTGCTGAAAAGAAACTGAAGAGGATTGTGCAAGAATGCAGAGGAAGCTAAAATTCCATGAAGGACACAAGGGGCAGGAGAGTAGAGAATTACAAGCTAGTGGAAAAAAATAGAATAAGCAAGGTTCAAAGAGGCAGTAGAGGGAGAGATGACTTAAAGCAGTGTTGAAAATATTTCTTAAGTGTGTGGAGGAGAGGTTTTCATTGACACAGAAAAGGACGTCCAAAGAGTAAAAACCGTTAAATTTAATCACAGTTAATTTGCCTGTTGAAGCTGAAAAGGCAGTCAGGCATCAGAACACAAACAACTACAACACACACACACACACACACACACACACATACGCTCAGATATGGAGGTATACAGGCTATTTAGTCACAGGTGTGCCCCCCTTGACTTTGAAAGTTACATGAGTGAAAAAAAAAAAAGAGGAAAAAATTCTCCCAACCTGTGAAGAAATTGGCTCTTCTCCATCTGGCCACCCCTTCTCATTTCCATTCAGCCATCTTCACATCCTATCAAGCTAAATGTTAAAATGTAATTACCTCTGAACTGAGTGAACTATCAAGTGGGGGAAATTATAGGAAGCCACACACACTAACACACACATACACACACACACACACACACACACACACACAAACACGCAAAAACGGAAAAAAACACAGAATCTTTAGAATCACGACAGGTGTTTTCTCCTGGGTCTAACTGAAATGAACATGGAAATGAATGTTTGAAATGGATTTAGCGGAAAGAGTGTAGAGAGAAGGTGGGGGGGGGCGTCAGAGCAACTGAGGTAATTATTCTGCAACTCCTTCACCTGTGACAAGAGGCTTGGACAAGTGGGTGCAGGAAAGGATTGTGGGTGGGGAGGGGGCATGGGGTGATTGGTTGTCGCTACCCAGAAAACAACTGGCCCAAGACCACTTTTGCTGTTCCTGCTGGCTCCCACAGTGATTGGATAAGCCCTTTTAACTCTCACCCTCGCTTTCTCTCTCTCTCTCTCACACACACACACACACACACACACACACACACACACACACACACACACACACACACCAAAAAAGAAAAAGGCCAGCTGATGAAAATTTTTTTTTTTTGTTTCTGTCTTCATTCCCTTCTTTTCATAGCTAATCCATTTGCTCAACTGACATTTTATTTTTCACTCTTTCGCTACACAATCTCTCACATTCCTTTTTGTGCAACACAGAGCTGCCCCCTCAGTCCACGCCACAATTAATTCACCCAGGGATGGAAGCCAATTGCACCGTGGTTATTTAAAATGGTAAGGTCTGCAGTCAGCTTCAATTCCTCTGTATCCCCTTCTACATCCTTTTTTTATACATACTTCAGCAGCCTACGTCTCGAGTTATGTGCATGGTTGCACATACGATGAATACAGATAAAAGCACAGGGGTAAGGTGAAAGCAACAAACATCAAATAGCCTTTGCAGGCTGTGGTAGCGAGTCAGTGCAGTGTCACAAATCAATAATCTTCTATCTGTTCTTTATAAAATGATAACTCTGAAAGAGAGAGGGAGAGTTACCGCCTGCAGGGTGACAGTGGGTTGAACTTGTGACCTCTGACTCTCGCTGCAGGCCATCTCATTCAATTAGAGCTGATTCGAATTACAGCGGCACAGGCAGAAGATCTCCTTGCACTGTACATGAACACAGACCTGAATTAAACATTTAAGTGAGAGTAGCAACAGGTGACGAACTTAGGAGGACCTGCACACAATCAACTGATCCACTTCAAAAAGAATGCCAGCTACTATGTTGGCCACGACGTTACAGGGAAATGTCTTTTCATATATCAAATCAAGAAATGCGCTGTAGAAAATCCCATTATGTCGACGCAAAGTCTTTCATCAAAACACCTGCGAGGCAGATGTATATTACCTTTTTCATAAAAAGAGACTCTATATTGAAGAAATATAACATTTATTTAATTACCATTATGTTGAGTATTTTTTTTCTGAGAGTGCGTTTTTTTTCTTGGATTAATATAAATACTAATAAATTGGATGCAGTCATTTAAATTGTAACCAGTCCAGACTTAATTTCATTTGCCCTCAATCCCTGTGCAGTACTCAATGTACAATAAACCGTATCCCACCTAGAGGAAGGCGGCACATGATGTCATGATGCCATTATGGGTCAATTACATTACAGGGCAATTGACTCCAATATATTGGCTATTCAAAACAATCACCGGAATCCACAGAGGACATGAGGGGAAATGCAATAAGCAAAACAAATATCTTTTTTCTTACAACTGGACTTTGAGTGAATCTGTTTTATTATGTTGTTGTACTGTGTATGTGTACATGTAAGGATCTTCAATGTCAAGTCTTCATTGGATGAAAGTAAAGAACCCCTGGGAGTTAAATCTCAGCTGGTTTACAGTAAAATTCCTCTAAAATCCAACTGCTGTGACTGCAAACAGTATTCTGAGCAGTTAATCAAATCCCACACCTATAGGTCACCATGCATTATCCGCATAAATTACAGTGTCACCCACACATGGGCAAAGACAGCTTATATTACCACTGTCGCCGCCATATGGAACCTGGTAAAAGAATATACGGCTAAAAACCGAGACAGATGGACAGACAGGGGCGTGATTGAATGTCCACAGTGACCGGAGGAATAGAAGCAGGGTGTAAAAGACGATCTCATAGTTTGTCAGGAAAGAAAAAATATGAGCACATAAAACATGAGAGAGACACTGCAAACTGAGAGCAAAAATGACTTTTCTTTAATCAGAGACATACATCATCTTCAGCATCTTGGAACGTTTTCCAGATTTTAAAGCATTTGGTCTAAAATCAGACTTCCCAGAAGAGTTTGAACAAATGGGTTAAGTATTCCTGTGTTTACACACACACACACACACACACACACGCGCACGCACACACACACACGTTCATGTTGCATGACCAAATACTTGAGTTTGAATGTGATGAAGTATATGTTGTGGAGTGTGTCTGTACTTCAAAGAGGTTGGTGCCTCTTTAACATATCCAAATATTTGTGCGCATCTGGAAATACTCATTTCATATGACAACTGTGTGAATGAACTGGGTAAACACTTGATTGTTAATACAATGCATGCAATGCATGTTCTAGTATTGATGTATGGATTTTTCATTCTTTCCGATAGATTCTTGTTGGAATACAGGCTTCCATCTCTGTGTCTAAAGTTTGTTATATGGGTTCATTTTATTCTTGTATGCAGGAGAGAAACACTGACATATTCGTGAGAGATTTTTTTGTTGTTTTTTTAATTTTTTGGCCTTTAAGAATCAGACAAAAGCCAGTCAGTCAGTCTGCGTGCTGGTGTCATGTGAGAATTAAGTGGTTTTGACTCAGCCAGCTGTCAAACCTTTTCCCAAGATGGATCGCCGTCCTTTCTAACTGCGAGTCGTGTGGGTCGGAGGAGTCTGGTTCTGTGATATTTCAACGTGCTTCGCTCCAGTTGCAAATGACAGCAGTGAAGACTACTGGCTGCTGATGAACTGAGCACTGATGCTATTAATACAACCTTTAGTTTAGTTTTTGCTCAATGGTACCAAAACAAAATACTCCCTCTGTGTGCAGCTATAGAACGATTTGTCCAATAATCCAAGACTTGTTGTCAGGTTGGGACCTTGCATGTCAGCCTCCATCATCAGTGTATGTGAGCGGGTGAATGAAGCAACATTGTAAAGTGCTATGGGTGCCATTAAGGTTACAAGTATTACATATAAAAAAAAATCCATTTACTATCAGGAGGGTGCACAGGTGACAAAGAGAGAAGAGTGCTCTAACAGACAATGATGTCTGGGAAGTACCTTAAAGTGTTTGCCCGCTTCCTTTCAACTGGACCGTCTCGACGGAGCGCTGCACTGAGATTTGAGGTCTCCTCGCCATTTGCAGTGCTAGTTTTAGCAGGTGCTCGATTTCCTCCACCTGTGTGAAGATGGATGGATTTTAAAGACACAATAAAGACACATATGTTAGAATGCTGTTCGTTGACTTCAGTTCAGCATTCAACATAATCACCCCCCACCAAAAAAAAAAGGCTCTCAAACTATCCTCACTGGGTTTAACTAACTCACTCTGCAAATGGATCCAAGACTTCCTAACAACGTGTACACAGACTGTACGGATAGGAAACAGAACATCACAAACATCACACTGAGCAGGTGCCCCCCAGGGTTGTGTGCTCAGCCCGCTGCTGTTCACTCTGCTCACCCTCAACTGCTCTGCCAATTCAGGATCCAACACCATCATCATCAAGTTTGCTGATGACACAACAGTTGTGGTCCTCATCAGCAACAATGATGAAACATCCTACAGAGAGGAGGTAAAACAACTGGTGAGGTGGTGTCGTGACCACAACTTGTCTTTTAATGCAGAAAAAAAACTAAGGAGATGGTCACTGACTGGCTGCTCACCACTGCTCATTGAGGGTCCACAGTGACAAGAGTCAGCAGCACCAGGTTCCTGGGAATGACCATCGCTGATGACCTCACCTGGTCCCTCAACACCACCACCACAATCATGAAGGCCCAACAATGCCTCAACTTCCTGCAGAGCTTAAAGACAGCTAGCCTGCCTCCACCCATCCCCACCACATGCTACAGAGGCACTGTGGAGAGCGTCCTGACCAGGGGCATCACGGTGTGCTTCAGGAACTGCAGCAGAACGACACACCCAGCAATGCGTGGTGAGGACAGCTGAGAGGATCGTCGGCATCTCCCTCCCCCATACAGGACATTTTCCAGAGACTCTGTGCATGCAGAGCCTCTGCCGTCATCAAGGACCGCTCCCATCCCTCCCATAACCTGTTCACTCCCCTGCCATCAGGCAGACGACTCCACAGTATCAGAAGCAGCACAGCCAGATTCTGTAACAGTTTCTTCACCCATGCTTTCAGAATCCTTAACTCTCTGAAGCTGAAGATCACATGAAAAACCTTCACCGACTCCCACCACAAACACTATAAACACCCACCGCACCTTAATATTTTATACTGTGTATAAATTCAATCACATGGATCGCGTACGGTTGTATCTATTTGATTCATAGTTCTGTGTGCATTTATATGTACAAAATGTTCTTTACTTTTCTTTTCTCTATTTGTTTTTTTCACATTTTATATCTATTTTATGCCAGAAAAACAGAGATGAGAGAAACAAGATTTCCTTCCCATGTACACTGCATGTGGAAATGACAATAAAGTATCTTGAATTCTTGACTTTGTTTCAGAACAGGTCAACTGCTGATACCTTCAAATCATCAGAATACAGTTTGAGTGTACCTGTATCCAGAGTTAGTAATGTGAATGATTTTGCAGGGAAGAAACTTGCTATCTTGTTTGTGAGCTGTGTGCTTCATGCCATTAAAAATAGACTGATAGGTGTTACCTGCATGCAAGCCAAGATTATTATATATGTTAGTAACGTAAATTCTGGACTATAAGCCGCGACTTTTTTTCGACGCTTCATGCCCCGCGGCTTATACTCCGGTGCATCTTATACGAGGATTTTACCTTCACCCTGGGGTGTGGCGGGCAGCGGCAGCGGGCAGTAATTCCCTATTGTTCCTGATGGCAGCTCCAAGTACCGTACTTAGAGAAATTACCATAACATTTGGCTAGGAATTTCCCTAAGTACTGTACTTGGAGCGTCCAGTCCATGCCGCGGTGCAGTGTAAAAAGAGCATCACACGATATTTTCAGTCATTTGTACTCACCCTCAAGATGGAGAGCAGAAGAAGGAATGCTTATGATGCAGCTTTCAAGTTAAAGGCAATCAATCTGGCGGTTAAAGATGGAAATAGAGCTGCAGCACGTAAGTTTGGCATAAACGAATCGATGGTGGGACGCTGGAGGCGGCAACATGATGAACTGACCCAATGCAAAAAGACGACAAAAGCTTTCAGGGGTCATAATAGCAGATGGCCCGGACTTGAAAACGCTCTGGAAGACTGGGTCAACACGCAGAGAACGGGCGGCCGAGGTGTTTCCGCCGTGCACCGCGGCTTATTTACCGGTGCGGCTTGTATGTGTACAAAGTTGATTTTTTTCCCTAAAATAAGCATCTGCGGCTTACATAACGGTGCGCTCTATCGTCCGGAACTTACGGTATGTGTTCATAGTGGAAGAATACTTGTAAATACATGTGAACATGTTAGCCTGACGGAAATAATAATTTTCAAGGTCGGACTAGCGTACCTACAGTATAATGCACTTGTGATCGATTTACTCCGGCTTGTAAACGCCTCAATCGGCTGCTGACTTTTTAAAGTCTTTGACTTTAGTCCGCAGTTCAACAGGGACGTTGCATGTTAGCTTGTTTTGTATTAAGTTTGGTAAATAGTAAACCATAAGGAAATGTGATAACCGGCTGTAAGGGCGGCAGACCACCACCAAGGTGGAAATACTTTGGTGAATAAATTAATTTCTTCCATTTTCAGGAACACTGGGATGAAAACAGTTCAAATAAATGGCCTACTGGTGCTGGAACTATAGCTCAACTGCAACTGAGCCTGGAAGCCCACTGACTGCACACGTTCTTGGCTGATTTCACATCAACTCAGTGGTTATTTCTTCAGCTTTTTTGATCAGGCAATGAGCAGCGCATGCTAATTTGGGGACAGGAAAATTGTAATATTTGAAGTTCTAACTCTGTTCCTGATTATGAAGCTGCCAACCTAAATAAGTATTCCATTATTATGGTTTCCATTGTTTTAGTCTCCCACTGTTCCAGGGACTTTTTCATCCTGAAAGGAAGATGAATAAAAACAATGAGAAAATAATGATTCATTACATTTATGGGAAAAATGTGTCATAGTGATTAATAGTGACATAGTAAGTAGAATTGTCTCTGTTAAAATTTTAAAATGTCCATATTACCCAGGAGTACAGTGGGTCCATGCTGTTTTCTCTCCAAAAAGAGATGGACAATTCTTTTCATGGAAAAAGCTTTCCTAATGAAGCTCCTGGAACTCGCCAAAATCTTGAAACTGCCTTGAACTTCACAAAAGGGCCGTCTGCCATCCCGATGCGCCAGCTTCTTTGGTGTGGAGGCCGAGATGGAGAGTAGAGAGAAGTGAGGAGCAGGAAGTACTGGCGGGTCCAACTCAGGGAGAAAGAAGAGATGACAGGAGGATGAGGAAAAGGACGAGGAGAGATGGGGGGGTTCTTCCTTTTCTCTCTCTGTTGCTGTGACTCCAGAGAGCAACAGAAGCTCCTGTCTAGCCAGAAAGAGGATGCTCTTAATCCGTCTTGTCTGTGCTGTGGCCAACACCACTGATTCATGATGTTGGCTCAGATTCACAGCGGGGTATGCACACGCACGCATGCACGCACGCACGCACGCACGCACGCACACACACACACACACACACACACACCTGCATAATCAGACAGACAAACATTTCACGCCACCTTCACAAGCACAAGAAGGTACACATGTAAACAGACAGGAAGTTGTAGACACAGATTTATGAAAATACAAACAGACAAGCCTGAGAAAACTAAAAAGACAGCCTTTATAAGACCTGGCAGAAAAATATAAACACACACACAACATCCAGGTGTGTGTGAATTAAACCCTATCCAATTCCATTAGTCAGATCAGTTCGATGGCGGTGATTACCTCTGATTGGGTAACACAACATTGGCAACGGGAAATAACAACTGCTTCCCCTGGACACACACCGCAGACGACCATTCAATCGCAATTATATCCACCATATTAGCAGATTAGCAGACAAGCTGACCCCAGTGTGGAAGAGAGCCAAGACAGAGCCCAGGCGAGTTGAGAGGCAGGTGTTAAAACTCCCCCCAAACCCCCACCCTGCACCCTCTGCTGCTCACACACCCTGACTGAGCTGCTGCTGGCTCAAAGCTGCAGCAGTGGCACGCCATGCGTTCACTTATTAATGATACATGGCAGAGGAGGCTCCAAGTGCTTTTATCAGCTAATAGTGATGTGTGGTGATGATGATGTTCTGTCTCTACTCTGGTGTGTTTCAGGGTAATAGAAAAAAAAAATGACACACACACACACACAGAAGTTAGCATTTAATCTAATTGTGGTAGTCATGGTGTGTCCGGTTTTTATGTGTGTGTGTGTGTGTGCGCGTGCGTGTGTGTGAGAGAGAGACAGAACTATCTAGCAGACTCCCTGCACATTGTTTGTGAGTGAACATCATGAAATAGTTCCTATTAATAGCTACAGCTTTGTCAAATACTGTATGTTTATGTGTTTAGTTGACACTCACATCCAAAAGTCAGCAGACGGAGGTTGATTTTTGATTCATGATCAAAATACCAGATAGTGTTGTTGTGATAAATCCTCTCGTGTCATGTTTCCATTTGTTAAGTGAGTTTTTAAAAGTTTACATCCAGCAAATCTGTTTTCATTGAGGTCAGCATATTTTTAACAATTGTTTACAATGGGTCCGCCATGCCACAAACCAGAGTAGCGTGATGAGGTGCTGCACTTTTACTCTGCTGAGCATACACATTTTTTTTTCTTCTTTCTGGTCACCACGAGTTTAAAAATCTTCCACTTTGGGCAAAACACTGCATTCATTTCTGTCGCTTTTTAACCAGTCATCCAAAAGAGGTGCGGTATAAACATTCCACACATACAGGAGCAGCACGACAAGCAACAGAGGAACACATGAATAAGACGGTACTACACACTGAGACATGTCCCGGTCCACAAAAATCAACTGATTCTACTCAAACACTCTGTTGTTCAGAGTGTTTCGAGAACGGAAGGAAGCACTGCCGACATTTTTACTCATATCATAGCAACCCAAGTGTCTTAGCTGAACAACCGCTGCCAGCTGGTTACTTTTGGGAGAGTGCCTGGAGATTTCAGCTGGAGTAGAACATGCCTTAGCAAACAGACTAAACCACACAGTGTATGTTTTTGTCAGGAGGTGGCGATATAGACAATATCATTCATAACCGAGTAGTCCACACAGAGTAGAAGAAGAGGTCATTTTGGCCCTAAACTTCCATCATTCTGTCAGATTACTTTCAGTTGGGCAAGTTGGCACCGGGCCTCTACGAGAAATGTTCTTGTGCACAATTCTTTCTTACATTCGATAAATTTGACGGAATTCTTGCCTGGAAGACGAAAACTGAGGGTTGAAAGATCCTATGTGCAAGAAAAAAATTGTGCCTTTTTATTTTTTTTTGAATGAGGCCACTAGTGTATTGGGGTGTAGATTACTAATTCAAAAGTTCTTATTGTTATATAGTAAATAACGCTTTAGAACTTGTAGGCTTAAGTTAAAATTATCCTCACAGCTGTTAGAAACCTTGATCCATGGTATAATTGTTCCAGTAAAAAAAAAAAAAAAAGGCGTTGCTAGTGAGTACTGTTTGACGTTTCCCTTGTGTTTACCAGGTTTCTTAGCAGGCGCGTAAAGTCAAGTAATTAAGTGCTCTCTGATTAATTAAGCGACAATCTATTTTCATTCTTTCTCATAACACCACAACAATGTCTCAAGATTACCCAAGTGAAACGGCTGATAGAGAAAATAACATAATCAACGGGTGCAATTTACTAGGGGGAGTGTCGGCATTGAAATACGGGCTAACACGGATTTAAATGTCTTTTCTTCCTTATTAATATTCATTGCATTTTTTAAAAGGAGCCTTAATTAACTGACTTTTCTCTCATTCACTGCTCGAAATCCCGGAAAGAGTCAAACTACACGCTCAGACATGTTATTCCTCCTTAGATAAATAATTGTTTAAAAAAAAATGAGTTCTGCACTTTGAGATCCACTGTGACTGCAACTGGAAGCTTTTCTAAAGAGATGAATGCATTTAAAAGAGGGAATTTGAGGGGGAACAAAAAGGTGAAGATGATCACATTTGGTTCATTACAGCCTTTAGCATTACTAAATTATGAGGAAGATTTAATTCCTTTAACTCAATAAACTTCGTTTTCTGTTGGGCCGCCCTTCGTAGTGATTCGATTATTTGTTTTTCTCAAAGCCGCTTCATGCGAGATCCAATGAGAATACATTTCTAAATCATATTTGTCGCCTCTGAGCAGTTTCATATCACGCACCAAAATGTGATATGTGGAATTCTTTTAACTCTGAAAAGCACAGGGATGTAATATGAAAGAGAGAGACAGCTGGCTCTCATGTTGCTACGGCGTATGGCATTTCTATTGTTGAGAGCAAACATGATGTGTATTATTATTGTGTGTAATACCCCTATTTATATCCATATAAATATCTGTTCAACATGAAAATATGTTCCCGGATTATTTGGTGATGCTGCATGACTTTGCCAGTTCTGTTACTCCAGTCATGTCCGCCTTCTCCTCCTGCATTATTTCCTTCTCCATTTTTTTTTCTTTCCTCATCTTCCTTTCTCTGCCTCAGGCACAGGTCTCATTTTTTTTGTTAAACCTCTCTTTCTCCCCCTTGTCCCTCTTCTTGTCTTTTCACCAGCTTTGACAGCGTCTTGTGGGCTATCTATTACATTCACATGGCTTTTCTCAATCCAATTTTACTTATTTGATGACATGTAAGAAACCTTCCACTCAATTTTCTCTATCTGACCTTTTTAGAGAAGAGTCCATCTGTGCTGGCTCCCTGTGACTCTTCAGTGTGGACCCATCCCTGCTAGTTTCACGGATCACAGCGTCTTGACAGACATAAAAAAAATAACGCTTTGAGATGAAATGCTCTGCCACTAGCATTTCAATAGAATGCATTGAACCGAATCGGCTGCTCATAACTCGCCCTAACGACAAAAACACTTATTTAGATGTCACTAATTAGAGACAACGCCTGTTCTGGTGGGCTATTGCCATCAGCTCATTGTTTTGAGTGATATTGATTGTCCCATAAATCCTGCATGGAAAAATCTAATAGATGATAAAGCACATGAGTAATTTTACCACCGCAGAGTAAAGGCTAAAGCTACAAAATTGCATTACAGTTCATCATCAGTAACCTCAGTGTCAATCAATTCAGCTTCAAAAAATCCATTCCTCTGGAGTTGATCTCCTACCAATAACACCAGTAGCACATAGGCCCCTTTAGATTAGAAAAGACAGTAGATGCAGTCAAGCATTTCGGGAGCAGGAAGCCTTTGGCTGGGCAGAAATCCCAGCCTGGATCCTCCAAAGCCTGCTGGCTGTGAAAGATGTCGGCTGCCTTTAGAGATGCCCATGCTGAGCTGATGGGGTCTGACATGCATTGGCTGCTGACCACCACCCAACTCTCTCTGCAAGCTCCCCGCCACACTAACCTCCAAAATCTCAGTTGGGTAAGGGGCCCTGTATTGGAGCCAATATGGCTGACGTGTGAAAGAAGCCAGATGCCTGAGCAGAAAGAACCATGGCATTGCTGAACCGGGCCTTCACATACTGGGGGAATCGGCAGGAGGGGATCGCTGGGGGCAGCCAAGTTCCCAGGTGACGGGCGGCTGGGACAATGTCCCAGTGGTGATTTCATAAAGGACGACGGGTAGTTGTGTGGTTGCTGCCTACCCCAGGACATGAATGTAATTAGAGCACAGTTGAAAGGTCAGGGCCGCACTTTAAAGTGCCACTAAACTCTGCAAGGGTCTAATGTACCATTGAGACAGAGATTGACGGGTGCCCCATCCGCTCCACGCAGCCTTCATATCGAAGGGGGGGGGGGGGGGGGCTGGCAAGAGAGCACAACTCTTTGTTCGCTTGTCTCAATGCTGTGCAGAAATATCTGTGTTCCAAGTTAACGTGCCTGAGGGGTTTGAAATGATATTAGCAGCCATTGTGACAGGTAATATTAGGGTAAACACAGGTGTAACTGATCTAATTAATTATGCTCCAGTTGGACAGCACGTTTCACGAGCAGGACCCAAGCCAAGCTAAATGTAACAGGACAGTAATTATTGGTTAATTACACCTGTGTTTTCCTTATAATGACCTGTCAAACTGGCTGCTGTGAAAATGACAAATTGATTTCACAACCTGAGTAAAATATATCATTCCTAACGATGTTTGAATGTGTTTCACACACATCAAGTCTAAGTCTACCTTGTTATACCGGGAACTTCTATCTTCAAGATGATTTCACCTTCCTGCTTCAGTATTTTCAGCTGTGAATGTTTATCGTATGCACACGGTAAACTATGTGAAGTTTTCCTGGTATTACATGTATGTATATGAATTATAATTATTTTTCAAACACCCTTTAAAATCCAGTTTTACAAATAGCAAACATAGTTGACCAGAACAGCAATTCTTTGAAAAGTTTGGAATAGCTTACTTTTTTTTTGGTGGATTCCTATAGTCACAGGAAGTAATTGTTCATCGTGTGCCTAAAGTTAAAAGTCAAGATGATCCAGAGGAATGGCAATTATGTGATTTCTATATGTGCTAACACAGTGCTTCACATGCATTGATCTGTTGTTGCCAACCACAATATCAACATTGACCCCACATTTGCCCAGCGCATTGATTTACTCCCACACGCTGATAACTGACCCATCTGACCCCAAAAAGTGAAACGAGTGTGTGAAAACCTGCACAACATAAAGTAACAAAAAAAAAAAAGGGGCCGGAATGGGAATAGAGAGAATTCTTCCAAGACTGGAACGGGACTACTTTTTTTCTGTTCTTCCTCTCTGTCTGTCATGGGATTGGGATAGGACCGGAGTATTTTTGTGGGAGTGAAATGAGAATGGAACATTTTATCTCTTGGACGTTACCCTATCATCAACACAGGCTGTTGTTGGACCCTGCCAGACAAGCAGCTCTGTTCTCCTTCATCCACAGAGCACCAGATTTTTCCTGCGTTTTAGATCCATCTGGTTCAGCAGAGGGATTGGGCAGAACTCTACTGGCTGGCTGAAACAACTCTGACAGTCTGCTTGATTTTCATCCCCTGTATTGTTGAGGTAACCTTAGAGGTGCCTGTAAAAGTGATCCGTCATTTTCTTTGACACAACTTCTTATTGTCACTGTGGGAAGAGAAGCGCAGCTCTATAAGATGGTTTTTCATTTTTTTCTGATTTTGCAACAGCTTGACCCCCGAAAAACCAATTGTGAATAGCCATAAGTCTTGTTCAATCGTATTGGCCTCTTGGAGAAGTGTGCAGCTTCTCCGCATATTTGTGTGTGTGTATGCATTTTTTTCCCTCCACCTTAGTCTTTTCTAGAGGCTATATTGAATTATGTCTCTGTCAGGTCCCTGAGCCCCCCTATATTTCCTCGACTGTGCAGCAGCCTGACATGAGTATCAAATTCTCCTCATGCTGGCACTTTGTACATCCCCCCGGCCCCTCAGATCTTTATCCCAGCATCCTCTACACTTGGTTGTGGACAATACTGAATTCATGCTAGAGTGAGGTTTTAAAGGATTTTTCTAGGAACACACGGAGATCTACACGGAACCCGCACACATAATCAATCAAATACAACTGCTGAGCTCCAACGGTCTTAGAGCACCACTGTATTAAACAGTAGACCCAGATGAAAAGTTGTACTTTACATTTATCTCCATGCTCAGTGAGCTAATCTAAAAACTATTTGGCAACAAAAGTGATCTCCCTTAATTACTGGAATGGCTAATTAGCCCTGTAACTGTGTATAGTTTCCATTGTGCGCTGGGAAATTGGATTTTGAATCACACGGTCGATCTGATGGACCATGGCCACCACAATGGAGGCAGACAGAATGACGATGGAGATCCCGCTCTTGCATTGCTCTGTGGACTCCTGTCTGAATCATCAATGAAGAAGTAGCGAAGGAAAATGGGCCCGATTGCCCCATTTTCTCAAATGAGGCAATTAGGAGGGCAGGCTGAATGGAGATCAGGCTCAGCTTCACTGTGCCACGAGGAAATGAGTGAGACAGAGCGAATCAGCGACTGCGAGAGGCATGAGGCTATTTGCACTTCCATTGATTCCTTTTAGCCCAGAAGCATCCAAAGCTCCTGTGAAAATTGATCAGTGCTGGGAGCCACCTTTGATATCGATGGAGATAAACTGAGAGGCTCCCCAAAAACCAAAAAGCGTCCAAAGAGTCGACATGAGAAAATGGCTGGAGCTGTGAAGACAATCTGGCTGCCAGTGCAGCCATATAGCCCAACAGGGAACAGACTGGCGAGAAGCAGAGGCTGGAGACCAGACAGTGACCTTTTCTGGTAGTTCACTTTTACTGCAAGGTCAGCCTCTCAAGCTCTGAACAAATGTGAACAAATCAAAGCACTATATGCTACATCTGAGAAGAAAAACTGTCTGTGGAGCGTACACTGACAAGACAAATGATCAGAGATGTAGGAGCTCACGTTAATGGTGCTAATTAACACAGAGCATATTTCAAACTACAAACGGATGTACGCGTGCCTTAAGTCTCAAAATGAAAGTGACTATGTTGCAAGTGTAGCACTGCAGACCCGTTCAGCCATGTCAGGGATTATCCTCGGCTGTCTGCAAGCCATTGAGCTTGATGGATCGGGACAAATGATGATGAGGACAATACTCTTATTTCCAGCTGTCTTGACAATGTCGCTATGTAATCTTCCAAGGCATGTTTTCAGTGGGAAGTTTTTCATCAAGCAACATTCCCACAACCTGAGCTAGGCCACCTGTAGCACTGTGGCAACCTAAGGGGCTCCAATGTCAAAGATCAAGATCAAGATCAAAAGCCTTTATTGTCACACAACGAAATTGGAGTGCAACTATCTTTGTTGCAAATTTTTCAAATGACAAGTACAGCAGTTATTAAATATACATATAAGGTTCTGGGCATAAAAAGAGATAAATATAAATATTCAAATAATAACAGTCAAAAAATAATGTAAACAAAAAGTTTGAGACCGATGGAGAAGCATTTATAAAAAGATTCCAATAAAAGAGTCTAGATTTTCTTTTACATTCTAAGGATATCCTTTGGGCGTCAAGGCCACAGATCATTAAATGTTCAACATCCAAAGCTGAATGCTGCATTTTATAAAACGTTTTGGCTTGGTCAATTTTTTAACCTGAGAGGAATATTATTTGATAACGCCCCCCCCCCCCCAAAAAAAAACCAACCAACAGTAGATCAGAGTGTTTTAAAATTGCGAGTCTGGTCTCTCTAGGTGGCTCCAGACAAGCGTAGGGGCAGCCCAGAGAATAGAGGTGAAAGGATATTAGTTATCAAAGGACGCCATGGTGAAGAGATACATGGGCTTTGGGGGGTGTTTTACTTTTTTCCTGTATTTTGAGTCAGAAAAAAAATGACGGTTTTACACCAAATACAAGTAAACAGCAGTAATGGGCTTGTTTGGCTGCAGAGGCACTGACAGCTGAAAAGATATGTAATGGAGGGAGGGGCAGTGTTTTGTTTGTTTTTTTTTGGGGGGGGGGGGGTGGAGGTGGTGGTGGGGGGGGGGTCTGTCATATTCCATATTTATCTTAGGGGAGGCCCACAACCTTGGTCTCTGAAAGCCAATATGGGTGCATTTCTTGCAACTTGCTGGTTATCACTGCTGGTGGTTTATCTCGCCGTTAGCAGGAGCAATCAAAAAAGTTGTGGATGAGTTTTGACACCATCCTAGAATTGAGTTTGAGAAACAATCACTCCATTTTTAATTGATCTGGAACTCCTCAGGTGGAAGTAGGCACTCTCTGAGTAACCTCTGCTCAACCATCGGCTGTCTCTGAAGACTGAGCCTCTGGGAACAAGTAACCCCAGTACTCTGGGGTTCCAGTGTAGCCAGCGGCTATCAGGCCCAAGACTTCCTTCTACCGACGGCAGCTCTGTGTTTACAGTCTGAAAAGCAACTTGGGAGTTGAATGACAAGAAATAGAAGCCAATTGTTTCGAAGTAGCCAGTTTACACTCAGTTAACGGTTTAAAATCACCACAATACCTTTGTTAAATCATCAGACCACAGACCTTTCTCCAATATTACCAACGTGTTCCCCCTCTTTTGCATTCTACGGACCAAGGCCCGCTCAAAGCGTTGTCATTTAAAGGTACTCAAACAGGACCCAACGCTTCCAACAGATTCTGTATTGACATGAAGAATCAGTTTGTAGAGATTACTTTCTTGTTATTTCCGTCGTCTCAAAATTATTGGTAACAAAACCTTTTTTTTTTCTTTTTAATGGTCATTTTCAACACTCAAAACCATTACTGGGCACACAAAGAGCACCACTCCCATAAATGACACCACAGGAGTTTTATGTTGCCATAACCTTTCATTAAGTCTATTGTCTGATTGTGAAAAGTGTATCGAGGGTCTCATCCAAAAAAACAAAAAGATCCATTCAGAGAATTTGATTTAGAAACATGAACATAGGAACAAAAAGAAAGTTATGTGCCAAACACAGGGGTCATCTCAAGCCTGCAGAGGGCATCGGGAGTGATACAACCCAATGAGGCAGGTTGCTCAAGCGAATCCAGCCTGTCTTGACTGCAGATGGGCCAATTAGGAGATGATGAAAAGCTCTAGGAAAGCAAGCCTAAACTGTGTCTTTGTATTTCGCAGCATTTTCGGTCAAATAAGAGAACACCTGCTATCCAATTTTACATCAAAATAAATATAAGACAGCTTCAGAGGCTGGAAAAGATTTTGGCAGCAGACGAGACATTGCTATACCTTGAAGGAAAAGAAGAAAAAAACAAGAGGACCAAAAAGACAGACACCAATCTGGTCGGGGACGTTTATTTGGTGTTGGAAGAACATTCCAATTTGTATTAAGTAAATGTTGAGTCTTTTCCTGAGCAATAATGTCAAAGGTAAATTGGAGGAGATGGAATATCAAAAGGCTCTTAAGGCAGTGACAACATGCCTGTCTCATAACGACCCATGAAAGCACTTTGAAATTGGTAAAAGCTCAATCTGAGGACCAGGTGACAGTGAGTTTAAGGAATCACGGACTTCTCTCCTCAACTCGTCTCTTTTTTCCTCTGTCGGCAAGACTACAAGGTTTTTTTCCGTTCTACCAGACCATCATTCTCTGCACTCTCAGGCTTTCGTCCTCTCTTTTTTTTTTTTTTTGCAGAAGATCCTGGTATGGTTCATTTCTCAATCACCTGTTCTCTTGATTTATGTTATTTACCTTGGTTTTTTTTGCTACGTTTTGTTTTTCAGGCTATGACCCAATCCCTGGAGGACTCTGGGAGTTGGAGGCATGTCCTGCTTTAATTTCTTTAACAGTTTCAGTATGTGTGGCACTGAGCCAAAAGATGCCTTTAACACATCCAGTCAGAACACAATGGAGCTATGAGCTATACGTTGAAAGTAATATGAAGCTGACTTGTCTTTTGACCTCCTAACTATTCATCTCAAGTAAGACCCATTATGCAGCACTATCGGCTTTATGCTTAATAACTCACCTCAACCTGCGTAGCATTAATATTGGTCCTTTGATTTCACTCGAGCCACCCGTTGAACCTCATCATTTCATCTGAGACTAGTCACCTTGAAACAGTATAGTGCAGTAAAGGCATTTTTTTTTCAGACCAGATGCATACATGTTTGGTAGACAATGCATGACACAGGAAGCTCTTGAGTGTAATATAGACAAGTCATCAGTTTAAGGCCTTTCAGCATATGTAATTTATTGTGATGAACAAACCAGACGAAGCCCGTATTATGTTGATACTCACAGCACATAATATTAAATATGCATGTATTTATAGGCGATATAATGTGGAAATCATAACCTCAAACAATTAATCATGTTGAAATATGACGACCAGCTGCACTTAACATCACCGTTGTGTCCGTTCATAAATCACTGAGTGATCCTGATAGGGGAGACAGCCTAGTAAATCTCAGCATCTCTATTCACTGCTGAGAATCAGGACATAAATGGGTGTAATGCTAGTAGAGCCCATGATTCCACCTTCCTCTGTGCAGGTGTTCTGTCCTAGTAAATCAACCAGTGTGGATGTTATCACACTGTATCACATGGTTCAAGGGAAACCAGTTGAGAAGATACAAACTGGGAGGGTTGATGCCTCCTTCAAGATGGAAATGGAGACAGGGACGCATTTTAAATTGCAAGAAGGTGCTGATTTCTTTTTTTTCGTAAATACAAAATCCTGATCTGTTTGGTCCAAAATCACATGACAATTTCAGTGTAATAACGGTAAACTGTAGAAGCCACTCGGAAAGCACATAACCCGGCCAAGGTAGCGTGATTTCGTCTGATCCTTATTAATTCCAAAATCAAATGGATTGTTCCTCATACTGGACCATAATCTAATCCTCAAATCCAACAAAACCAATTATTCCACCACCAAACACAAATTAGTGGCCGTGATCACAGGACTTCTTTGGTGGAGGTAACAAATAACCCTAAACATTGTTGGAACTGATAGTAGTTGGTTCAAATTTCTCTTAACATTGTCACAAAAACAAGATTCCATCACAAAGGGCATTGTAGTGACAGATAAAATATAACATATACTGAGCAATTTTTTTTTTCTTGACAGGTGAACGCTCAAGTTGATTTTCAGCGTATCAACACACTGTTGTGAATAAAAATGCTTTCACATTAGTGTCACTCTCTTTTGGAAGGACATGCGGGAACAAGGCACCATTGTTGCTCTATTAATTGCAGTCTAATCCCAGGTGTAATAAATAATTAGGCCATCAGTGCAAATATATTTATACATTTTGGAAATTTTTCATCCAGTTTTAAGCCCTGTGTCTGATTAACTTTTGTTGAATTGCCAAAATGATTGATTTAGAAGAGATTGTATTTTGGATTTGTTTCCAGGAATACCACACAGGACTTTCTCACACCGCAGGACTCTGGAGGGCTCTCTCCAGCCATGGTGCTTGGCAGAGCTGCGCGTCGCCTCCTCCCAGCGAGTTTGTCTGTCTGTTGTCAGTCCAGGACCACAGCCTGTCAATACTGACAGAGACCCCGCTGACTGTGTGTGTGTGTGTGTGTGTGCGCGACTATATTTATAGGAACATTGTATTATTTCAGGACGAGACCGAGGTTAAAAAAATATGTCGTATTTATTTCTTGTTTTTGACTGACAACTTTGGTTTGGTTGAAATGAGAACATGAAGAGTGAGGCGTTTATAAGGTGGAATAGTATAAATCCAGTTGAATCCAAATTTATTTGGCCTTTTTATTAGCCCAGATCCTGTTTTTATTGCACTCATTTGCTGGGACTCATCACGCCTACAAGCCCAGCTACAGGTAATCACTAGATTTTTTCTTTGTTGGTTCAATAGTTTTTGCTAATTAACACTAATAAACAAAGACTAAAAAAAAAGTACCACGTTTTGTAGGAATTTGATCATTAAAGAGTCAAGGAAGTCAACTGAGTCAACTAAAAATCTAAGAAACGTGAGTGTTCCTTCAAGTAGTTAATATGGCAACTATTTTGCCAAATAAATGTCAATTTTGCTAAGAAGGCTGTGCTGCCAGGACTTTCACTAAGTCGTCTGCTCTGCGTCATATTCGCCAAATTGCATGGCAACCCGTCCAACTGCAATGACGTTTCATTCAAAAAGACAAATGTACAATTCAAGGTGGTATCAAGAAGGAATGTCAAGCAGCCTCACTGAAGCAGGAGCAGAAATGTTCACAGAAATTCAGTATATCTAGTAGTTAACTGACAAATGCTCAACATACAACACAGCTACTATATAATGATATACACTAAGAACAAAAAGCCATCCAGTGATAACCAGATGATTGAAAATACAATAAGGATCGTTTGGTTCGTGCACACACACACACACACACACACGCCCCAGAAATGAATAAATGTGCCTGCTTGTGCTTTAAGGTTAGGCAATGAAGGTTACCCTTGAGATAAATTACCGTGAAGCTGCAATCCATTTTTATTCAAATAATAATAATTATGTAGTTGTCTTAGCAGTGTGAATCACAAACAGGCTCTACAGCTAAAAAAAACAACAAGCAGCTCCAGCCTGCACTAACAGCAGCCCTGTCCAAACCACTGATACATACAATGTCAACATTTCTGAGCCAAAAAGCATGTTTCATACCAACTTCTCTGCCAAGAGCAAAGACAGTATTACTGTAAAACTACACAGGCTGGGATGCAGGTTAGAATGGTGGCTATACTGTATCTACCAACAGCAGATTTTTACAGTGAAGGACCAGCTATTTAAGTCCTATAGGAGCCCCGAGGGTGAGCCTAACCCTGGCTAGACCTGAACCGTAGCACTGGCAGATCACTGAGCGTCATTGTATTGCAGAAAATATGCAGATTTGTATTATTTTAGACATGTAACTAGAGCAAAACATTTTCTCCCCTCAGTGATATTCACAGTAACGGCTATAAACTTGAACAGCTGGCTTACAGACAAAAAAACTAAAATGGGGACTTTAAGAAGTTTTAGTTTCATCAATGTATTTCCCATATTTTTGACCCCAACATCAAACAGTTTATATCGATGCATTCAACTGAGTCTTCTCCATCCCAAAGTATAAAAACTAAGGTTAGAAGAAATGACTGTTTTTGAGTAATGAACCAGAGTTGGTGAGGAGTCTCCGGACTCCGGTGGGCATTTCTGTCAGACTTCGAGTTTAGCTTGAACAATGAGCTGTAAATCATTGTGTATGAAGACATTACTGCTGCTCTCACTTGAAATGAACTCAATCAAAGTGCTGGTTTTTATTAAATTTGCAAACATGTAGGGACTGTCGTCTCTGAACATTTGTTGTAATCTCTCAGGAAGTATTTCACGGACATCGGTGGAGGTCTGTGGCCTTCTAAGTTTGCTTGTGTGTTCCCGCTTTGTTTTACAAGATGCTTTGACTATTAATTACGAGGGTGCTGCATTTAGTTTATTTTCCTCCCACTGCTATTAGGGTGCCACAGGTCAACAAAGCTAGCTATCCAAAGCCAGGTAACCAGACACACATACACACACAGCCACAGGATGACGTCAACAGTCATGGAAAGTCTGTGATTTTGTCCCACTTCAGCAGATGCGTCCTCTCAGTTAATCTCCCATCTCTTTAATTTTAAAAAGAATGGTAAAATCAGGGAAGGCCCCACCTCTGCGGCGTGGTATATATGTGTGGTGTGTGTGTGTGTGTGTGTGTGTGTGTGTGTGTGTGTGTGTGTGTTATCACCTCGTGGAAACCAGTGCTGACAGCTTTGGTGGAGAGAAAGAGAGAGAGAGAGAAAGGAGGTTAAGGAGGGAGCCATCCAGGATAATGAGCCAACAAGAAAGGAAATGCAAGGACAGAGCCTTGCAACATTCAATGTTAGTGTCTCATTCATATTCACAGTCATCTGGCAGCAGGCAGGCGGAGGGGCTGCGTGGGGCAACAAATTTAATCAAGGCCCCGACAAAGAGTGTGAAGGCTCAACCACTGGGCAGAGGCTATGAGACTACATTAGCATCTAAGATCTGTAATGTTTGGAGCATCTGAATAATGGCTACAGGCAAAGGTAGCGCGCGCGCGCGTGTGTGTGTGTGTGTGTGTGTGTGTGTGTGTGGGGGGGGGGTGTATGATGCAGATGTAGATTATTTCTTGCAACTTTATTTAATTTACATCGCAAGAGTGTAGTGACACCCTTTTTAGAGCAGTCAAACAGTCGCATGGTAGAATTTTAAGTAGGTCACCGGAGAGGGTCACTGCTTTAGCGACCTCTGATTATGTGACAAAAGACTGCTTTTTTAATCTAATGTATCTCCTCTGAGTATATCTTCCCTGGACAAAGGAGAAAAGGCACATCAACCCAGGCTCATGTTACAACCACTTTGTCATCCTTTCTATTGTCTAACATTGTAGCCATCATTTTTCATCCACTTACTCCAGAAAACTGCTTTAGCTGCAGGGCCTGTCAGTCTTGTTTGACCCCCGAGGTCACGTCTGAGGTTGGAGCTGATTCTTAGCATGCTAGCTGGAAATATAGCCTATGTTAGCTCAAATGCAGCCCCTTATTCTGATTTAGACCTCCACTCAGGTTAAAATCGAAGCAGTTCTTCATCATATATACTTGGCACGGCTCTTTTGCTTTGCCAAGCTGGTTCCCCAAAAAAATTACGTGGCTGTAAATACCAACCTGTAAATAAAAGGCGTTTTGTTTCAGCTTTTTCCTTCTTTTTTAAAATAAACGGCCAAATAAAAGCAGCAGATGCTACTCGGCTAGATTGAGCAACCATGCAAACATCGCCACAACTTTGGAGAACGCTGTTAGTCATGCAAGCTACCTTCAACAATTCATGAAATTGTTTATATTCATCGTAATATATTTTTTTTGAAAACCATGATAATGGTTTAAAATTCTAAAATTAAAGGCAAAACTTAAAAAAGAAGAATCTCCAGAAATACGCAGATTTAGTGCCTCAATAAATATATACAAATTCTGGGCTCTCACGCATCTTTAATAGCCACATGTTTGCAGGGCTTATTTTGTTTTCAATAAATTATTCATAAGCTCTCTTTTTTAAAAAAACAAACATTTTTTCTTCTATCTTTTGAGAGATTTCCAGGACTATTTTCACTCGGTTCTTCGGCACACGAAATCTACGTCCTGAGCAAAATTGAACTTTTTTAAAACAAACACAGCTAAGGCCCCCCAATTCTGCACCTAACTGTGTTTAAGAGGAAGAAATTTAATTACTGTTCATATCTTCTTCACAGTCTGATTATCAGAGAAGACGTTTGAATGATGTGCTCCATCTTCTGCTAGCAATTATCTCCAGAACTACAAGCACCTCTCTTTTTGCAAAGCGGATGTGCAGATGGATAAAGAAGTGTTTAAAAAGTCATTCAAAGGTAAAAAAAAAATAATAATTACAACCAATTTATGCATCCAATCGAAAACATTAATTAGAAACAAACTTAACTGTAAAGGCGCATCCAGCACAGAGTATCGGTTACTTTAACCACTTGCTTCTAGCTAATCAGTAACACACATCTAATTGTAGCGGGTATGTTCAGAGATGTAATCAGCAGCTCTTAAATGGGACTCTGTTGAGTTAGGAGAAGGTTCTTTTTTCTGCTGCAGGAGCAGGCTGATCTAGAACACTGATATCCCACATTCCAAACCTCTCCCATATCCCAAGCTGAGCAAAAACAAGACTCTGACTACATACTATTTCATGCTTTTTTATGCTTTATTCAAACAACAGCCTTAGCTTGGTCAGCTGACATGGCTGCACCCACAATATGTTTACAAACACTGAATTTAATCCTGTTGGCTGTTTATTAATTGGGAGGTTTATGATCTACTCTATATATCATGTATCTCTCCCTATTGCTGACTACTGCAACTCTCTTCTGGCAGGCCTCCCTGCATGCTCATTCAAGCCTCTGCAGATGATCCAGAATGCAGCAGCACGTCTGGTCTTCAACCAGCCCAAAAGGGCACATGTCACCCCGCTGCTGGTTTCTCTTCACTGGCTTCCAGTGGCAGCCAGGATCAAATTCAAGGCACTTCTCTTGGCTTACAAAACAATCACAAGAACGGCTCCAGCCAACCTGGAATCCCTGATCCAGGTCTACTCTCCTTCTCGCCCACTACGCTCTGCATGCGAAAGATGCCTGGTGCTTCCAGCCCAGCGCTGCTCCAAATCTCTAGCCAGACTCTTCTCTTCTGTTGTTCCCAAATGGTGGAACGAACTACCGAACTCTGTGCGTTCTGCTGAGTCCCTTTCTACTTTTAAGAGACAATTGAAGACTCAATTGATCAGAGAGCACCTAGGCACTTAACCTGACCCTTCTTCTCTTTGTCCTGTGGGGTAGAATAAGTCATAGGGTCCAAGACCCAACACTTAGTGATTATGTAGCAGTAACTGTGTTGTGTGATGTTGTATGTGTCAAAAAAAAAAAAAAAAAAAGGGAGGGGGGGGCCACACTTCTTCTGCCACTAGATGGCAGTACCTGTGACCAAATCACAACTGAAGCACTTTTGCGCTTCCTATGGGCTTTTCCTTAAGTCTGAATTCTTGCTTGTGTTGTACGTCGCTTTGGACAAAAGCGTCTGCTAAATGAAATTGTAGAATTGTACGTAGTATTTACGTCTGCGCTAATCAGTGTTGGGCACGTTACTTTGAAAAAGTAATTCATTATAGTTGCTAGTTACTTCTCCCAAAAAAGTAACTGAGTTAGTAACTGCATTACTGCACTCTGAAAGTAACTAGTTACCAGGGAAAGTAACTACTGCGTTACTTTTTCTTTTAAGTTTAAAAATGTCAAAGAAATTTTTTTTAAAAATTAAAATCCAGCTGTGGCTGCATGGACGGCATGGCTCCGTGTCCTTCTTTGTTAGCGGAGCTCACGTAAGCAGCACCTGCTTGCTATCACCATTAGCGGCGTCAACGGTGTTTCTGGCCATCGCACAGGATGATTCTCACTGAGATCTGCACAAGAACACACACGTTCTTCTTCTCTTGTCGCAATGTTTGCGTTATTTTACTTCGTCTGTGTCACAAGTTTCCACGCACAAAGCTATCACCAGTTCTACAATCTCAGACACTTGAAGAAGTTCAGTCATTTATTTGCCAAATGCACATTTCACCAGCCCTTGGCACTTGCTAGGTGCTACTATTGGACCTGTAGGACAGGATATGGCCAACAGCCAGGTTGCTTTGTGTATGTGAAAGCAGTCACGTCTGTTTCCTACTTTCTGGTCCGCATGAAGGAACCAGGCATGATTATGCATAGAACTTGGGAACCATTCATCTTTAACACTGGGGTTTTGGTGCCGCCACCACAGCAGGGACGAGGGACATCTTCCTGTCCATCTGAACTGTACAGAGAGCTATCGCCATCGTCTCATCAATCGCAGTGTCCAGATGGCATCAAGCCCTCACATCAACACACTTACTGACCATTCCAGGGTTCTGGCTCGTCCTCACCAACAGGCAGGAGCACCAACTTACCATGCCAGCAACCAGTCAGGACACAAGGCCCAAAATAATAGACAGAATCTACTTCCAACTTCCCCCTCCTGAGTCCTCTCTACTATCATCCATCAACAAAATGAATCCACACCATGGGATGTCTGGGCCAGATTTATGACCAGAAAGGGTGTCTTATTGTTCTTAAACTTAGTGGAACAAAATGAGAGAAATCTGACTGTGTTCCCCTGACGTGAGGGGCGAAGCACATATGTGGATTCATATATGGCCGAATAGATTTTCATAATACAAAGTCAGTTTAGTCTGATGCACATAATCAAAGCTCTGATCACGCTACTCTTGCAAAATCAAATGCAAAGTAATGACAGAATGAAACTAGTGTGTAATGAAATCAGGCACCGAGACCTCTGCTAACGGTTAGACGATCCTTAATGATGAGGAGGAACGACACTTCAGCTGGAGAAGGCTTTTAACCCTGACTTTTTTCAGTAACAAGGTAATTTGCTTAATGAGATCTTTGCTTTCTCCATAATTACTGCCTTCATATGTAAGCTACAAGCTTCAAATCTACAATTAGACAGAGCCAGAGGGTTTGATCAAATCATACTCATGCCTCATTAAATCTTGGTCTGGGACTGGGAAGTTGTTTTATACCATCAAAACAAGATGCAGGTATAGAAGAAACAATTGATCTGCATTTAAAGTTGATTCTACGCAAGAAACATAGGTGTTGTTGAATCTTACTGCATGAACGTGGAAAGATTGGTCTTGTTAATGGAGTCCATCTCAAACCTTTCCATGAATCTAAGATGAGCGAGGAAGAGTTCATTTGCACACAGAGAGAAAAGCCATCACTGACATGCATAACCACATTTATTGACTGGATATTTATTTAGTTTATCATCTCATCTGTAACTGTAGACTGTGTAGACCTGTAAAAACAGTCTTAGCTTAGATCACAGTTGACTTAATGGAGCTATTGGGAAGATAGTGGAGGCCAAAACTGCCGTCTCAGGGTCGCCAGTCTCAACACTGCCTTAGAAAGACGACAGTGTGTGTGCGCACGCGTGCGTGTGTGTGTGTCAGTATGTCAGAGGGGCAAGTCATGACAAACGATGGCAAATTGGAGTGAAGGCTTCCTGCTGTTTGCTCACCATGCCAACAAAGAATCAGAGGCAAGGAAGCGGCTGAGAAAATGGCTGTCACACACACACACACACACACACACACACACTACAACGATTCAGACACACACACACACACACACACACACACACTGGCAGACAGAGAGGCCAAGTTTTACAAAGGCCAGCGAGTTGCAAGGATGAGCAGCTTTCCCTCATCTCTATATTTCCTTCAGACCGACTGATTGACTGTAAATATCTGGAAATTCTTCCAAGCGGTGTTGCAAGTAAAAATCAAGAGAGCACACAGGTTCTTCCAGATTCACTCACCGTGACCTAAAGCTATTTCTTTGCCTCCAAAAGATGTTAAAATTTAAAAAAAAAAAAAGAAGAAAAAACATTGAGCATATGCATCACTGTGAATGTGCGAGAGTACAATGCTCCGGCTGCTCTTCCTCTCTCTCATTCTCTCTAACCGGATTATTCTCTGACGGCCTCCTCCCCCACAGAGAAATAAATGTCACATCAGTGGTCTCTCAGCGGGAATCCAAAAACACAGAAGCTAACAAATACATTAGAGCGAGTATTTCACCACGAGGTCTCATGAATCCACACAGTTCATCTATTGTTGTCCCAATGATGGATTGACACGCCGTAGAATGGAATGTCACTCTCAGCCACCATTACAGTGATAGATACTGAGAGCTGCCTGATGTATTTCAAGACAAAAGAGAGTGTTTCTCATAAATATGACACGCTGTCTGTTCATTTAAGACTTTTGAAGGGAGAGGATATTTAATGGCGTGGACCAAGAGTTTTTATTAATGCCGGTATGGCAACAAACAATACAGAATGATTTTTTTTTTCATGTTTACTTCTCCTGTCAAGCGCTTGGAAGAATTGGCATGACGATCAAAGATATAGCCACATCTCTGTTGCATTTAAATCTCAAATTCCGTAAAGCATGTCCCATTTGAAGTACCTCAAACTGTAACTCCATTGACTGCAGCCATCAAATATTCTGAGCTGGCCCACTTCCATAACACAGAGAAATCTCCTCTCTCTCTCTTTTTTTAATTCATGGAAGTAATTGAATCAATAGCAGATGCTCTATGTGGTGTTGCAGCTTTTCTTTTCCCTTTGAGACCCAAAAGCTCAATATTCTCTTTTGGCTGCTGAGTTGCGGCTCTCATGGCTAAATGAGAGATGGCATTTCAAAAGCATTAATTGAGATGGTCTGCAAACATGCCTGAATGCGTGGCAAGCCTTTCATGACTAAGAGAGAAGTCCATCGTGCAATTTAGTACCCGGTACTTCACCTCTTTGAGGGGCAGGCGGCTGCAAATTGAGTCTTGCTTTTGCGATAAGAAAGAAGTGGGGGGAAAATAGCATGCCACGTTACGCCGTTTAGCATTGATCAGAAACAGACAAATCCTATCTGCACATTGGTCATTGTACAATTGCTTTGGGTTAATGAAAAAAATGATGTATCTTCCCAAAGATAAAACACTTCAGATTTGGCATTGGGTAATCTTGCAAACTAATTTGAACTTCCTTTTTAGCTTTTACCCCAAGCTCTTTGCTTTCTTTTTTTTTAACGAAACAATTACAGTATATTTTCAGAAACTTTCCATTTAGCAGCTCCTCTAAAAGGAATGCTTTGAGCTTTCAAGGTAGGTTCAAGGCTATTTCAAGTGAGTTGACCTCCTCTGGACGTTCTCGTTCACTTAAATGGCCACGAGGGAACTGTGAATCTATCTTTGCCTAATGGATAGAAGAATCTCACTTCCCGCCTCAATGATGAATGACTGAATGGATGGCTAAAGTGTCACTCTCAGCGGGACGCGCAGCTTCCTTCATTCGGATAAGAATCATAAAGTCAGGCAGGCATTGCTTTTGCTTGGGTCAATATCCTGTAGGGGTAGCCATTAACGCTACGTGCTACAATGGACGCTAATATCATCATCATCATCAACGTGGAAGAGCTAACCCACTGTCATTGCGTTCATTTCAAGGTGAATGCTGAATTATAAATGACCCTCAGGTTCCTCAAGACGTACACATTCTCGCATGTAAGACAGATGGGCAATGATGAGCTGAATCCCATTCATCAGTGTTCAAAATGAACATTAACCATTCTTACTGACAGACAAAGAGAAGCAGCCCTTGTCAAGTTTCCTCTCTTCAGACTGGAATAACACTGTTCCTACATACAACTAAAAGGAGCTGTCACAGTGATAAAACACCACCTGCCAAGGGACGTCAAGGAAATTGCGATATGGATTTTACTGATACAGTCACTTGTTGTCCTGCGCTGCTAAACTGTGCTGAACAAGCTATTCAATACACCTAAAGAGCTTTATGTCCTCCACTGGCAAGCAGATGAGTGTGTGTGTGTGTGTGTGTGTGTGTGTGTGTGTGTGTGTGTGTGTCAGAGAGAAGTGTGTGGTGACATTTCAGCGATAGTTGAAATGAAGGTCTTGGACAGAGGAGGATAATTATAGAGTGGTAAGTTACTTGACAAAACAAATTTGGTAGTGCAGACTGTTGAGTAAATGCTCACTTGAAAAAAGGGTGGCCTGAGAGTATTCAATGTTTTATCTGTCTTTGTTTCCTTTTGTAGGCTAATGAAAACCTGAGGAACTCTGTTAGGACTCGTGCCTGCATCTCTTCATCTGCTACAGACTGTAGTTGAGATCGAGTGTTACCTTTGAGATTTGAGAAGCTTTTGGTGTTTTCAGAGTGAAACTAGACTGATTTAAAATCCGAAGAAAAAAATGCTTTATCACATTTTCTTCACTAGAAAAAAGGGGGATAATTGAAATAATGTTTGACCTTCTGCAAAGACGACACTGCCGTCTACTTTAGTCTTCCACTGCAATCTTGAGTCACCTCACTTCTTCCTGTATGAAAGGCCACACGGAAAAATACAGGTTTAGCTGTCACTGGATTGAAGTTAAGTGTCCTTGTCCACAATCCGACACAGGACTAGGATTAAGGGAGCAGAATGAAGCGGTGGCATGGAGCCTGACCTGTACAGGGGACTAAGAGGAAGGGGCATGAAAGCTGGTGCTCTGACAGCAGCCCAGAGGGAAGTGAGATGATCAGCTGACGAACAGCTGATGTGGTTTCTCAGCATTGCCAGTGTACAGAAGGTTAGTATGGAAGGTGTTTGCACAGCTGTCAGAGACTAGAGGTGATGAATGAGTACAGTAAGACCATGAGTCTAATGGTGAAAGTTACATCATCATTTCCAGGACAAGTCTGACGTTAATCGGTCCAGAAACAATTGTCGGTAGACAGGGAACATCCTCAGTCACAGCTGGGTACGTTTTCATGATGCTCCACAGAAAATGTTTGTAAAAGTACATTAACTAACCTAAGTTACCTGGTTTAACATCACAAGATGAGCACTAGTCACTGTTAATTATGAGGAAACCATACGATTTCCCTAACCTCAACAACCAGGTGTTTTTTTTTTAGTGCCTGAACCTGCGTCATAAAAGATTGTGAATCTCATTTCAATAAACTCTTGACAGTGTCAAATAATGCTTTTTTTCTAAACATTATTAACCGCGAGCTCTAGCATTATTTTTGCTGTGGTGCAGGAACGAGTTCAAAAACCTTGAAATGAGTTCTTAAGCATTGTCTTTTCTCAAAGAGGAGCGCGTGTTTTAATGGGCTTTAATGTCAAACGCCTGAAATTATGTCTACACAAGCTTAAGATAGTTTAACGGTTTGTCCTACAGCTTGTTATTCATACTTTTACTTAAAATGGTACAGTGAATCAGCCACTTGATCCGGAAAAAAAAGGGAAAGTGTGTATGTGTGACTAATATAGCCCTGAGTGTACTGTTTATATTGAACCTATTGTATAATCATACGTAAGACTAGTGTATATACACAGCAAGCGCAGGTATTCCTATGAAATCAGGTTGAGTAGAACTCAACCCCATTCAACCCCCACGAGTATAAAGCTTACATTAATTCTCCAATTTCAACATGCATCGTTCGTAACCCACTTTCACGTATTATCAGTGGTAAATGCAATTTTCTTTGCTCTGCCTCGTCTGTCTGTAAGTAATCATTCCTAATTGAGAATCTTAACCACATTGCCTCAGCCCACGTGTTGCTCCTTATTTTACTTGGTCAGGGATCATTCAAGGTCTCTGCAGTTTTATTTGAATTCTCTCAAAATGAAAAAATAAGAAACATTTGAGATTGGCAATGAACCGACTGACTCACAAAACGGCTTATTCTTCAGGTGAATGGCTCCACTCCTCAGCGGGTGAGGCTTGTGACAGATGTTTTGATATGTATCCTGGATTGCCTTCAGAGTGACAGATGTTTTGACATGTCGTAGATTAGCTATAATCTGGAGTTGTTAGGTCAGACAGGGGCAGTACACCTGGAGGGGGGAGGGGGGGGGGGGGGTTGTAATGCACCTGGGAGGAGTGGAACAGCAAAACAGGCCCTGATTTGTCCACCTTAATCAGCTTGATCATTAACCCTTAACGTGTTGGTGGGTTTGTTGTGCATGGAGGAATTTGGTTTTTACGGTTAAAGAGCATAAAACCATAATAACATTCAAGTATTTAAAAAAAAAACAGTTGAGGAATTTTCATTGTATCTGTGTATAAAACTCTCAAGACTAAGACCTATGAAAAGTAATGATTTATAAATCGCACTGAATTCAAGTGTCAGAAGTCAGGACATTTGCAGCTGTTTGTGTGTGTTAAAATTCCATCCATCCATCCATTTTCTACCGCTTTTCCTGTTCAGGGTCGTGGGGGGCTGAAGCCTATCCCAGCAGCCTTTGGGCAAGAGGCAGGGTCCACCCTGGACAGGTTGCCAGTAATATAGACATAGACATATAGACAGACAGACATTCGCTCTCACAGCCACACCTACAGTCAATTTAGAGTATCAATCAGCCTCGTCCCCTCTTGATGTCTTTGGACTGTGGGAGGAAGCCGGAGTACCAAAGAGAACACACACAGGAACAGGGAGAACATGCAGACTCCACACAGAAAGATCCCGTGCTCAAGGCGGGGCTCGAACCCAGAACCTTCTTGCTGTGAGGTGTCAGTGCAAACCACTGCACCACCGTGTCACCTGTGTTACAATTCCAGCTTTTATTTTTCCCTACACAAGTGGTGCCTCAGCCTAACCAGACCTTATCCTCAGCATTGTCAACACCGTCTTAAAATATTGTGCTTTCTCACCGCTGGGGCTTTTGAATTTATGAGCAGTGATTGCACATGTTGCTGTTTGTTGGATTATTATGAAAAACTCATGCACCACAATTCAAAAGATAGTGTGCAAATGTTTCACTGAGAATATGCTAAACAGTGATAGCGACAACATCTAAGCAGACCAGAGTGTCACCTATACAATCACAAGAGATATTCAAATAAAAATGTTTTTAAAAAAGAAATAAGTCAGCCTGCTTGAATGAGGGAGATGTTTCTTGTTCGATTCTTAAAACCACGAGAGTGGCAGTGAAAGGAATATCTGAGATCAAGTGTGGTTCACAACCTCGCATGAAGCCTTTTCCTTCAAAAGTTCAAGTGGAACCCATTTTCTTGACCTTATCAGCCCATTACACGTCTTGTATCGAAAATCAGGAATATGCAGAGCAAGCACAGGAGCAAGAACTCCCTCGGTGATGCGCTGCCCCACATCCATCCAGGGGCTGATAAAACTCACATCCATAGGCCGACTGGAGCAGCCGCAATGGCAGCAGTGGGATTTTGCTCACATGATGTCAAGGATTAAACTCTGTGGGATCAGTTTCCAGGAGACGGCTGCCCCGGAGGGTTTTGCTCCATTTATGCTGCACTACCCTCACCCTGCCTTCCATCCCTACACTCCAGTAGTCCTCCACCCTCCTCCCCGGCACACAATCCCCACCCAATTCACTCGCTCTTTAAATTCCACGGTATAAACGTCTTTGTCAAATTTATTCACCCCCGGAGCCCCTTCAACCAAAAAAAAAAACAAAACGTTTTTTTTTCTCAGGCAATGCTATAGTAGCCGCTACCTGGGCTCAGCTGGGCCTCAGGAAGAGAGAGCTGTCAAGACTGCAACAGTTTAGAAGAAACATGCCGGTATGTTGGATCAGATCAGAAACTACTACCCACCCACCCTCCTCCTCCTCCTCCTCCTCCTCCTCCTCCTCCTCCTCCACTCCTCCCTGTCCAGCATCCAGTACACCTCATTCAGACCTCCTGTAGGGCCATGACACGGCACATTCCTCTAAAGCCCAGGAGATCTAAAACCTCAGGCCAGAATGACCCTGATTCAGTGTTCAAATGTGTGTGAGATTCCCTCTCAGCATGTCCTGCTGTGGCTGGGAGCGTGTGTGCCTCTAATGGCTCCACATAATAAGTCACGGGATGCACTTGTTTCATGAGAAATGCGGAAGGATGTAGTTGCATCCAAATGTTTAGTTAAACCTTTAACTAAGCTTGAAGGGACTATCGACGATGGCCTTTCAGCTTTGTTACCTGTCCAGCAGAAAGGAACTAATTTCCATTTAGGAAAAGCAGCAACGATGTTTCTGGTTTTGTCTTTGCTTGTCCTGATTGCAAATTTACTTCATGATTTTGATGATTCACTCTCCCTTATGCTAACTTCTTGGTGAACTTTTCACAACATTTAGCCCCCACCCTCTTCTTTTTTCTTCCATTTTGTGCTTGTGAATTCAAGCTACTCATTCAAACATAAAAATGCGAAATGGAAAAAAAAAATCACAAAAGCGTTTGTTTTGCCTCTTCAGGGCTATTGCTGAAACGCACTGAGGTCTCCACGGGAGTAAGCTAGCAGAAAATATACTTAATTTCAAGTGTCTATACACTAAAAGATTACATAGTTTTGGATATTATGTCCATTTCTGTCAGTAGATCCTCATATTTCCTACACCCTGCTACTTTAAATGTTCATTTTAATCCTGTCAACCTGGGAAAACCATAAGATCTCCCCTAAAGGGCAGCTGATGTGAGTGTGTGTGTGTGTGTGTGTGTGTGTGTGTGTGTGTGTATATATATATATATATATATATATATGCATGTTTGTATGTTTAATGGAACGTGTCTGCCATCCCTCATAGATGTCCGCTTATTAGAAACCACAGGGTTTAAATTCACAAGGCTTCCGTATGTGATATATACCCACATTGGGAATTTGTATGTTCTCTTTTTTGGGGTTAACATTACAACAATAAAAAAGCTTTCAAGATGAAGTGAGCAATAAATCTTCGTACGAGTCCCAATGAATCAGACTAATAAATGCAACAGAAGCATGACAGGAAGTCAGATCTTTGGCAGCTGGGGGGCCTCACAGGGTCGCAGGACATGGGATCTCTGATTAAATCCACCCTGACTAAATTACGCATATATGGAGCAATGATAGTGATCAATGTTAGCAGGTATATGGGTTTTTTGAAGCTTTCCTGTGAAGACCATGTGTTACTCCTCTTACGCTAGAATTAATTGAGTATATATTAAAGCTGCAAATCTTGTTGAAACGTAATTGCTAGGTTGTCAGTCTCAATCAAATAACTTTCCCCTTTCTTTCTGTTTTCATTTCCTGTCTTTTTACCCCCCCTCCTTTTTTTAAACAGATACTCACGTTTCCGTACCATCCGGAATTTCAAGTGTTTTCATTGCTATTTAAATATTGCGGCTGTCAGGGGCGGAAAAACAGTAACTTTTAGTTGCCTTCAGTCAAATTCTCAGTCATTTGATAGGCTGCCACTGATGCAGAATTGGGTGATTTGTTGGATTTACGCTCACTGCTTCCAATGGACTTGGGGTTCTGCTCCCACAGGCTGAGCAGAAGCAGGGAGACGCATCTCGACAGTCAAAATGCTGCATTAGGAGCCTCATATAGAGCTTTATATTATTATATAGAGCAGAATTTGATGACCACAGTTTGAGGAAGCTGCTGCTGGAACTCAACCAGGACGTTTCCCCAGTCTGGTTTGGCCGCAAGTAGTTTTCAGACCTCCCCCCTCAAACCACATAAAATGGACATGCAGGGTGTTGACAGAGTTATTTATCAGTACCAGTGACTCTGATTACTCTGCAGGTTCTGAGTTAACCTCTCTGAGATTAAACCCCCCCTGCATGTTGGTGAGAGTCTCGCTTCTTCATGTTTTCTTGTCAGTCCTGCTGGGAACATACGTACATGTAATCACGCGTGATGCAGGAAGGTTTGGCTGCAGCTTAGAAAACTGGCCACTGTCTTTGTTCCTGGTGCGTTAGTAACGGAAGAAGCACGATGGGATTCACAAAAAGGACAGAGAGGGAATTCATTTTTTTCATATTTGTGCTGACTGTTTAAAAGTGCGCAAGTCCATATTGGATTTTCCTTAACACAAACAGAAAACTGCATGTCTGGTCACCTTTATAGGGCAGATTCCTCCACAGGTGCACCGAGTTAGTAGGCTGGGGCTTAACTAAACACACCTGAGCTCAGTTGGTCACACACACACACACACACACAAACACACACACACACACACACACACGTACTACTGAATGTGACCTTTTACACCAGTTTACTAAGAAGATAAAGTGTCAGAAAGCAGGTCATGACTAATTCTTAATCTAAACTCCTGGAATGTAGTGTTTTAAGGTGTCCAACACATCTGACTTCACGTCTCAGAAGATTTTATCTGATTTTTAACTCTCCTCCACTTCCTCCTGGAGATAGTGACACATTTCAGGGACTCTATCCAGGGAGGTTTTCCTGCTTGTTGTTATGCTCCATGTTCTAATTGTAAGGTCAATATTTTTTATCACCTTTGTGATGAAGAAAGAGCACAAAAGTGAAACCAAAAACAAACAAACATGCAGTTCTTCTTGCATGCACCGAATGTGGCATCCAGTATGTTAGAAAAACAAGGAGACAACTTGAATTTAGAATCAATGAATATGAAAGTGCCATTTTAATCCCAAATCAGCTGTTGTAAGACATTCTGCAGATGGGAATCAGGACGATTTTTATTATTATTATTATTCTCTGGCTCTCATATGATGACTCCTAATCATTGAGGCAGGATCTTTGATTAAAATGTTCTCACTAAAATGGATGCAGAATGTGAATTTATCTACAATCTGATTAAAAAAAGCTATATCCCTGGGGTTTAAAAGAAGGATCAAATATGACCTGCTGCCGTCCGTGACTTTATATCTTAATGAACTGGTTCGTCCTATTCTCAACGCAAAAGCATCTGTTCCCTAGTGTGTGTGTGTGTGTGTGTGTGTGTGTGTGTGTGTGTGTGTGTGTGTGTGTGTGTGTGTGTGAGTGCATGCGCATATGTGCAATACAGTGTATTGTTGTGGAATTTAGTTTTTCTCATCTATTGCAATGTAACTCAGGTGTACTCAATTCAGCACCAGTCTACTGACCAGGTGCGCCTGTGGCATGACGGTTACTCATGCATCGCTCTGTTGGCATCAAGGAAACGTTACAAAGTTGCATCCTCATGAAAAAAACAAAAAAAACTTTACTCCTCAGACTTCAATCTGAACTTATTTTTTTTCTCTCGTCTGACCTGTGCACCCGCCCCCCCCCCCTTCCACTTTGTTGTTAATAGTAACACGTTTACTCTCCTTTTGTAAACGCCTCAACATCCTGTGGCACACGATGATTAAAGGAAGAAAAAAAACACTTAATGTGGTTCCAAGTTCAATTGTTCACCTTGAGTGTCTGGTAATAGTTTCCTGAGAACCAGCTTTAGTGGTGAGACTGCTGAACATAGAATTTGTTCTTCAGCAGTAGGAAACGGGGGAATTTCCACCATACGAGAGCGCCGTTCCATCTGACACTGGAATGAGGGAATTAGGATATTTATGATCTTGTGGGGGTCACAGAGGGAAACATCTGAGAGCAGAGCCATGCCTCCCTTGACTCCTCGCAGTGTTTTACAGTCTGACAAGCCTGCGTCATCTCCACACCCGTACACACTAAAACCTATGGACACATGCACACACACACGTACATACATGCAGTTAAAGACGAATGCTGGATGCAGACATGAATAGGCACATTCTGAGTCACACAGACGTCAAGTAGTACACTAATCATGACTCAGAGACAGAGAAAGTCGTAACCCTCGGAGCACACATGCAAAACTGAGCTAAGGCAGACATTTCAGCAAAGCATGCTCGCACGCACACACTCATGTCTCACGTGCGACTCTTTATGAAAAATTAAGTCCATTTTAAACCATGTAACTGTCACTACCCTCACATCTCTACGCATGTTCAGTCGGCATGGAGATTCCGCAATCCGTCCAGTAGAGGGAAGTTCACAATCTCATACAAACTTCCAATTTTCCTTTCCTGCCGTTCAACTCATTCCAGTCGTCTCCACCTCGTTGTCTGTTTCCGATTCCAATTCGAACTAACTCACACAACCGCTCAAGTTCTGAAATTTTTATCGTTTCCATTTATTGATGGTTTTGCTGCGTAAGCTTCCCAAGAAATGTGCACAAATGTGGATGAAATGACTGCAGAGTAGGGGAAAAACAATATTAATGAGCCTCTATGGAGATTTTAAACCACTGTACACATTAAATATCTTAAAACACACCCTACACTATTAACTGTAACTTCCTTTTAAATAAAAATAAAAGTTTAATCTACATTTCCCTTTAAGGAACTGAGAAATCTCCTCACTTAATCTGAAGTAATCTCAAAATCTTCACAAAAGCACACACGGTCACTTTCGCAGACACCTGCATGTGTGTGTGTGGCTGTAATACATTTATGAATATTTATTCATAAAAGCTCAGACACACACACACACACACACATGCCTGGGCACGGACATCAGCAGACCTGTTTTTTTTCTCTTTCTGTCTCCACTCTGAAATAAACAAAGCCGCCGCAGCTCTGCTGGCCAGCAGACTGAGCAAGTGAAGGAGTCTTTTGTCCTGCGAGCACAGACAAGTTCATAGGAAATAGTGGGAGGGCAAACAGACGGACAGTGGTCGTCCTATGTCATTAGACACACACTCAGACGCACACACACAAACACGCATATACACGTACACACTGTGAGGCTTACTCAGTGTGGTATTGTATGTCACAACACTACTTTTAAACCCCCATGTTTCATTCTGTGACAGCTTTAACCAAGAATGCCCCCTACACAGACACACACAGACACACCAGCCAGTTGAAGGCTTATTAATGGAAAAATCAAACACCTGCAAATTTGAGCTGTGAAGAAAGCCCCATAATCCTGCTGCTAATGTTAACTGTGTTATTTATTAGATTAATTTGTAGGTAAAACTAAATGATTGCCCCCCCCAAAAGTTTATATCGCATGAAAACACCCCATCTCACTTATTTTCTCATGAATGTCATATGCATTTCTTACATTTTAAAATGGTGTGTAAATCAGATAGAGTTCCCTCCTCTTCATTACATCCGGTTAGCGAGCGAAGTCTCCTGAGACCAGCTCGCTACCCTTCATACTGTAGCATCCAAGGAATGTTAATCTCTCCGTCTTCCCTGGGAATGCAGTATCCTGGCACCTCATCCCTCCAGAGACAAACAGATACAGCAGTGGAAGTGTTTAGGGATCGCTTCAACGATAGTCTTCCTCCTTTTTTCGCCCTTCTTTCCCAGCCTATATCTTCACCTGTTTTTTTTTTTTTTCCTTCCAAAAACTCCACATGGTGCCTTGTCTCTTCAGCTCCTCCTTGACCTCCACCATTCCCTTCCACTTTCCTGAAGATTGTGTTACCCACAGTCCGACTGCTGTTCAGACACAACTATGCAGGAATGCCACATGTTCATTCACACTGAGGAATTGCCAGCAGACCTTGACATTATTGCCAACCTTTTGATTGATTATGTGCTTCATTTAGAGTGAGGGATGTCTCCGATGAGTTTGTCTCTGAGTTTAGAGAGACAGAGAAAAAAAAGACAGGTAGAGGCAACACTTAAACCCATAGAGGAACTCATAAATCTGTTCACTGTAGTGACACATTACTGTGAAGGCACATGGAAAAATATGCATTTGGATGTTGTTAGCGGAGGGAAAAAAAAAAAAAGATTGGCTTTGTCGCAACTGTCATAATAAATTTGAATCCTGGGAGAAAACTGGGTGCAGCTTCCAGTCGTCTTTTTTTTGGGGAGGGGGGGATATTGGGGAAAAAAGAAGGAGAAGGAAGTGAATGATAGGATTGGCATATTGAACATCCCAAAATCTACTGCTTATCCCAAAAGTAGTTGGAGTGGGGCGTAAGAAAACCTTGAAAGACCTTGTCTGGAAGGCAACTAGATGGATTGATGGGGAACAGATGCACGAGGAGAAATGGGTATATGGGGAGTCGCGTCTATTATAGCTTCTAGGTTTTTTATGTCAAAACAGAAGAATCAGTCTTAGTAGTTTCTATGTAAGCAACACTAAAATATCCAGCTACCCATTTTTTTTGTTGTTTTTGTTGCTGTAGTTTACAATGCAGGAATCCTTTTTGTTGAGGACTGCTCTCACTGGAAAAATTCAAACCGCTCTCGCCAAAGTGACACAAACACAGACCTGTGATGAGGGGAATGCTTCGGAGATTTCATGTTAAAAAGCTATATAATGAGTTAAATGATCTTCACTGGAACATATGAGGCTCCTTTGTCATTGTCAACATTGTTTATACCATTAACAGCCAGTTGGAAGTACCCACTGATTTTTTTTTTTCTTTCTTTCCATTTTCATCTTGAGTTTGGGTTGTTTACTGAACGGTAAGCCCTGGATTGTTTAAAGGCGTGGGATTTTTTTGTGTATATTTCTCGTGTACTTTACACAACATTCATATGACAATGTGAAAATCTTATTTTAATCCCTTTGGCAAGTACATTTGGATTTTAACAGCAAAAAAAAAAACCAACCGCAAAAAAAAACAAAACTGCAGCCACAGGAAGGCCATGTGGAGGTTTGTCTTGAAATGGAAATTGTACGGCGTATGCGTGTAAACACACACAAATACACCAATCTAGCGAAATCACACGCTTGCCCTGCAGCTGACCTCCTTACACGGAGTCATGCACCCAGCTCCTGTTGTACATCCACACAGCATTTATGCAGTCACCCGTGTACGCACATGGACAGAGACAAACATGGCAGCGATTTCCCAAAGGCACAGTTACGCAGTCGATCACACATTGACTCCTCACATGTGTACGGCATCTCTCTATCAGTCCAACCATCTGCTGCATTACTAAGTGACCGGAAATTAAAGCTTTCGAACAAAAGTTGTTGGTTTCTATTTTTTTTTCTTTTTAAAAGGTAAAAGAACATCTGTCATTCCTATTCAGACGGATAAATGATGTACTGTACGCGGCAAGCTAGTCATGAACGTAAATGTTGTTATGCAGGACTAAAATAAGTTGCAACTCTTTTAGAAGTTAGATGATATAATTGAGAAGGATGGGAAAAAAAAGGGATTCGAAAACACAGGCTTGGTGTGAAGGCAATTGTGCGTATCGGCACTAAAACAAATTTGAATCTCAATGGTCTGAAAAAGTGAAGGTTAAAAATGTGTTTACAGACACTATTTTTTGTGAAGCTTTTACTATCAGAGGAGCTTTATTTCGTCTGTAATTCTCCACCTATAAAAAAAAAAAAATTCTCATCCAAAAAGAAACCCTGACAATAAAAAAACCTACTGTATTTTCAAAGAACTCATTTTAACAAAATCGTTCTCTGATGAATTCAGTTTTCTTATCCAGAAAACATCTTTTCACTCAACATTTTCAACAAAAAAACAAACAAAAAAAACAAAACAGATGTTAAAATCCACCTGAACTAGGATTCATGAGGGTGGGAGAATTTGTTTTGAATGTTGGAAAGTGGGCGTGTCCAGAGCGTGTCATCACACTGACAGGATGGCATCCATCAGGGAGAAGGAGGGTCAAAGCACATTTTGTGCTCTCACTTTTCTAAAAATGACTAAACTGGAGCCAGACTGTAACCGGGGTGTTTTGTTCGGTGGTGAATGTTTTGTTTTTTTTTAAACTGACCAGGGATGTAACATAAAAGGATTAAAAGGGTATTTTTTCATTTCAGCTAATTTTACAAAAAAAACCCCCACAAAAGTGTTGATGAAGTCAACCCAAAACTAATATCACCCCTGAATATATTATTGGTTAACCTTCGGCACGATTCTATATCAGAAACCTTGCTTTGGTAATTCATTCCTTCCGCAGAAATAAAAAAAATAAAAATTGCAAAAGCCAATTCTGTTGAAAGGAAACTGCAACCTTTGTTGATCTTTGTGAGAGGCTTATACAGTACGACACAGTACCATTAAGACCTGCAGAGAAAAAGTCCTGAATAAGACCTGCTTTTCTTGCTGCCCTCCGCCTCGGGGAGGTGGGCAGCTCGTGAATGCATAACCTCAGGCTGCAGAGCTCTCTGCCTGAACGATTGCTGTTTAATCCATCTTAGGAGCTGTACCTGGGGCACGATTAGCCTTGAGGGTTAACAGGGAACACTGCGCAGTGGCCTCCTCTGTGTGCAGCTTTTTACAGTTCAATCTAAGAGACTGTGTAAAGTTTCTGGACTGGAAAAGTGTAATCACAGTATAAGTCAACTCCCTCGGCGTTGTTTGGTTGATGAAAATGTAATAAGAAAAGAAGATTATATATTCATCGTGGGAAAAACGAACGACTTGCTCGAGCCACATGGCTCAGAATTTGCTCAACTTAAAAAAAAAAAAAAAAAAAAGAACTTGTCAGACTTTTAAGTGTAAAATCTGATCTGCTCTTTATGACTACAAATTGATGAATTTGTACTCACCGGAAGTCAAACAGGGAGAACTTCACATCAGTGACTGAGTTGTTGTTGTTGTTAAATATTCACAAAGATGTCAACCTGTATAACTTCATTATTATGAGAGAGGGAGAGTAGAACTAAGTGTGGGACGACTCCAGATGGTCTACCACCAAGATATGCTGAAGAGACTCCTCTGTGTTCATCTTATCTCAACGACAGGCTGGAAATAGCAAAGCACTGCAGTTCCCTGAGTGTTCTCTCAGCTGCACGGCGCGTCAACACTCGTCTAACACCGATGCAATCTGCTTTTTTTACCACTCTCTCATTTCCTTTTGTCTCCTAGAGCTATCTTTCCTTGCTACTGTTTTTCTTTTTTTTTTCCGCTACAATCTGTCTCCTTTTTTTTTCTCTCCTTGTTGTTGAGGTTTTGGCTCAATGGTTTGCTTTATTTAAAGTTACAGAGCTTTGGAGTGACCAAAAATTGTGGTCACGGAAAGAGAAAATATTTTAAGGCCGTGAGATATAAGTTTTTTTTTTTTCCCCCCTCAATTGAGTCATTTTAAATGTCGCAAGATATCACTTGTTAAAATATAAAACTACAAGTTCTCTCAATCTAGTATTTCTTTAAAAACATTTTGATCTTGTCGCCAAATTTACCACACCGTGCAAACACGCTCTACATTGTGGCCGCAAAATAACTAAATTGAGGGCGTGAGTTTCTCCCGAATATGTTCTTTTTTCTCTCTGTCTCTCTACGGACACTTCGAGGCTCTGTAGAAAGTCAATGCTGTCAGAGAAGATTGCTCATTTGTCCTCAAACAAGACTGTTGAAGTACTGTTTTTATGTGTTGCTGCTTGCTCCGCCTGACATGTGAGCAACAAAATTATCACCACAAACCTGCTCCAAGAATGTACTCTCCTGATTAGAAGTCCAATTGTACCATCATGAGGGACTAATTCAAATACACCCGTGTTTAGGAATAAATGGACCAATCGTTACAAACATAAATATGATTTATTAGCAGTGTTGTTTCTCACTTGACTGCCAAATAAATGCCATTAGTCAAGCATCTGAGTCAGCACTGAAACATGTATCAATGTGGGAATTTGAATTATTCTTCCATAACTTCTATGTAATGGCCCACTCAAGCTTTTCAATTAAGCCTGGGCCTTGAAATTCCGCATGGGCGTGTCTGCTGATGCTTGTTTATTTCTACACAGTGACAGAATAATGGCTAATTAAACACAATAAAGGATGCATAAAGTCCATCTCATCATGGACCTGTAGCGCTCAGCCGCTGTCAGCTGGTTGAAGCACTTCTCACGCATACGTAAACATGACGTATTTGTCTGCAACACTTCCAGTTTTAATCTCACGCTGCTCCCCCCCAAAGAAATACTTTTACCAATACTAATAAAAAGTTGAAGTTTTGATGTTGAAAACAACAACTTTCATTAGGAAATGAATCTGTCTTCCCTGTAGTGTGCGCGTAACATTGCGTAATTGTATTTCCCTGCATGGATGAGGATGGCACAGTCAGACTGTATCCTAAAAGAAAATCTTATCAAACATGTGCACGATGTTGAGAGTGCATGCTCGTGCACGTGATCCAGCCAACGGCATCAAAAAAACAGTTACTCTGCTTTATGAACTGCAGCTGATGCACTTTTTAGTCTGGACCCCCCGTGTGTGCAAATTGAAAATGCAGTTGAGTTAAACTAATCTGCAAAAAAAAAAAAAAAAAAAGTCTGTCTTTTTTTCTCTGTTACTGCCATCGGAAAGGAAATCCACTGCATAAGGGAAAATATTATAATATCTAATATGAAGTCAAATAAAGGTGATTAATTTTGTGCCTTTGTGCTCAGGTCCCAGAGCAGCATTTCCTCTAGTTAATGCTGGCCGAGTAGAGGGTCTGCAGAGGTGCAATACATAACTGATGTTCTCAATTTGTGTAGGTTTCACCTCTTAATGACCAGTTTAGACCAACGATTTATTAAAACCTGCAATGCGCCAGTCTGCGACTTTCTGCAACACATCACACGGCTTCAACTAGCTGAGGTGGGGGGGGGGGTTAGCGTCGAGCTCTGGTGACTGGAAAAGCTGAGTTGCAGGTGGCTTGAGATGAGCCAGTTTACTCCGCTAAAATATTGCTTGGAACCGTTTTGTTTCATTGTGAGCCTTCAGTCTAAACTGGTCTTAATGTCTGCTGAGACCCACAAGCATTAACCGTATATCAGATCACAAACCCCACAATGCAAAGCGAGGGATGGAAAGAAGGGCAAAGTAATGATGCCCCCCCCATGCAGTATTTTGCTGTATAAGGGAGGAGGAATGGAGATAAAGCAAGGAATAATCCCCTGCGCGCCCACTAAACCATAAAGATGAGATGAAGAGCACCCCGTTTGGCACGTGGATAAAACGTCAAGCCCGACCAACACGTCATCTGGCGTTTACCACACATAAAACTGAAGGAACGACTTGCACACATCATGGATGACAGGACACAAGTGATGCCCAAGACACCGCTGTCACTCCCATTCATCTGAAGAGGAGCCGCGGATGAAGATAAGGCTCCATTCACAACACACTGACGCATGAATGATGACGGATTTTTGGGCCTGATCTGTGTTTCCTTCAGCCCTAATTCATCGTTTACACATCGTTTTAAGCCGTAGAACAGAAAGGAAAGGGAAGTGATGTTTAATTCAGTAAGCAATCAGGAGATGGTGAACTGCATGGCCCATCTGACTCTTGTATATAGGCCTGTATTCTTTCATTTCTGTCCCTATATTTGTTTATAAACTCTATTTTTATGTGGCCTTGTCCTGATTCCCTAGAGCACTCAGGTTTAACACTGGCATCAAACTGCTTTTAAGAAGGTTATTTGATTTTAACGCTCAGGATGACGATTCAGAGGCTACTGTGTGGTTAATTTATTGTTTTCATTAAAACACTTTACAACTTGCAACCTATCTCAAATATTCTTTCTGTCATGGCTATAAGACACAAGTAAATGGAGAAGGTAGACTTTTTTTTTTTTTTTTTTTTTACATCTAGTCAAAGAAAAAATTGCAAAACCATACACTGCGGTATGATATTCTACAAACTGCCCCCTCAAGCATGTGCACGAACTCTTAGAGGGCAACGTCTATTAGAAATAGAAATTATTGCTCTCTTATGCTAATCCTAATAGTACAACCTCTAACGTAACCTGCTTATTCAATTTCTACTTACTACCGGGAAGTTAAAAGTAGCCATTTATTAAGATAAATGACCAACAATATATGGCTGATCTCATAAAAACTAGCCTAATTACAGGAGGGAGAGCTCATCAGTGAGACACTCCAGCCTCCCCGGCCTGTATATTTAACTCCATTAGTATGACCGAGCATTCCTCCAACTGTCAAGTAAGCGTGTTTACTATTTCAACACTTGCTCTCTCTTTGAGATGCAGATTTAAGGCGTGCACCTCGCTCCACCGTACCCCCTACAGTGAGTATCCTGCTATGACACGCCCTCAGGGGTATGATGTGAATATAAATGGGACGTTAATATAAGGCTGGCATCACTTAGATATATGCAGATTCGCTCAATGCCGCTCAATAAATATTCAGGGATGCAGGTTGGCTTCAAGCTGTTTGTTTGCTTAATTTGCTCGTCGTCGGGCGTGGCGAGAGAGGATGTTCTATAAAGATGGCAGCGTGCGTCTGATATTGGCGCAGCGTGGTTTTACTGCTGTATATCAGAAGCATTAAGACAGAATCTCTAAACGAAAAGCCAATAGAAGTAAATTAATTTAAGTACAATACATGGGCAGTGTGTATAATGAGATCATCCAGAGGGTAAAAGAATCTTGCACGCTTCATTTTGATGGCACACACGATGCGTGCCTTACATTTCCTGGGATGAAATGATATTATTACTCCATAACCTTGAACTCCAGGTATTTTATGTTCAGCTGAATCATTATTCCCTGTTTTACTCTCAACCTCTCACACCTTGATGGGAAGTTTTTGCAATGAACGTAGAAGTCATCGACAAACGTGTCACAGCAAAGCTTTGTGCGTCGCAATAATTATACACAAAAGAAATGCACCATCTCTTACTTTGTAATATATGAAATTGGACTACAAAAATTTGGGGATATTTAATAAAGAAGAGAAACTTTTTCTATTGCACGAACTGTATGTAAATGAGTCTGCTGCAGAACAGCGGCTGTGCCAGCAGAGAGATTATTAAAATACCTTTTTACTTATTAGGGTTTTATTCAATTGGTGCAAAAGTTGGAATAAATATATTGGAACGTTTCCGCAAAAAATCGGAGGTACAAGCAATTCTTTGTGAACGTTTGAACAATAAGAACCCAATGAGCACTTTTAATATTCATTCAAATTTTCTTCTTTCTTCTCCACAAATGACTTAGAGAATGAAATGACAGCTTTTTATTTTTCACCGCCAGTTATATTTTGCATGAAGGCCAACATTTTAGATGACAAATTTTAATAACAAGAAGTCCCCCCCCCCCCCAATATTCAGTGAAAATTGCATTTCCATTGCTCTTCTGTTGTATTTAAAGTCACAGTGCTCCATTTTTAAATAGGTTTCCAGTTGAGAGGAGAAATATTATCAGGCGTAGATTCTTAAGGATGAACGTCTATAACTGAAATATGAATCTCTAATCTCCTAAAGCGATGAACCAGTGTGTCAGACTGGATATTCTGGAGTGTCTCGCTGAGCAGCTGACATTAATGGCAAGCTGAGTACCCAGGTGTAGAATATGGGGTTAGCTAAGTAACTAAATTGTGATAAATGACTCCCAGTTTTTCTGCGCATTTATACTTTTCTTGATGGAATATAGTATGTGGGGCTCTGTGTGCCAATAGGAAAACACTCAGGGAGGATATTCCCTTACACGTGTTTAAGAAGACCTCGTCCTCGTGTCCTATGACCTGGTGACCCCACAACTACAGACATGGATTCCCCCCTGTGCGCTGTTGTCGACCCTGCTTTTTCTAATATGACCTTTACTTCAAAGCTGGAGATTCAATAGGTATTATTTGGGGGCCTTTTATGCCTTTTTATTTAATAGGAGAGAAGCAGGAACTGTGTGTGACAACAGTCGGAGAATGACATGCAGCAGCAATGTTTATTTCTATTTTACAAAGATGGGACATAGTGAGTATTTAAAAAGCACAAATGTAATCAGTGTTTAGGCTGCGGAGGGAGAGGCTGAGACGGAGAGGTGTACGCAAGAAGAAAAATACTCAGTTTCTCTGAAGAACAAAAAATAAATGTTACAGGAGCCAAAGGCTGACATATGAAGTACGAATGTGGACACAAGCTAAAAGTTTTCTTTCCTAAAATCGCAATCTTTTTTCCCCAAATGATATCAAACACATTCCTAATGAGGGTCCCTGGGATTCCCAGTCACTAGTCTTTGTTTAACAAATAGGTTGAAAAGATTTGAACACACCTTAAATTAAACTAAGTATTCATTGACATTTCAAGGATAGAGATAAAATTAACATTCCATAATAGAAGAAACAGAGGTTATCTCCACAGTCCATAATGCAGCAGAGACGCAAGAGATGCTTCTCTTTGATTAGAGGGCACAAAGTTTCTCATTTTTCTCAGCTGAGAAAACGGCTGTGACTCCCCCCCCCCCCCCCCCCATCGACTGTAACCTGCTGAAAGTAACAAGGTCACACCCATTCATCCATTAAAATGGGATTTTCAAAAGGCACAGAAAAACACTAAATCGAGCTCTACAGGATGTGAGGTTTAAAGCGATGTCAGAAAAACCCGAAGTAATTATAAAATTACCGTCTTGGTTATGTCGGCTATGGATTGAGATTCTCATAAACTTATTTTGCATTTAGGGCTAATTATTTAAAAAAAAAAAAAAAGAATGGCTTGTAAACACAACATTTATTCAACGGAGAAAACAGCACCAGAAGCTTACGGCTCTGTCAAGCTAAACAGAGGCTAGGACTAGCTGAACGGTGGCTAGCACACATTAAACGGCAGTTAGGACCATCTAGAAGCTGGCTATGGATAAGCTACACCCGGCTAGTACACAGTAAACTCTGGCCAGGAGAAGCTAAATGCAGTTTTGCGCCATGCTTGAAAGCAGGGGAAAGCCAAACCGAGTTTGATTCTCATTCGGGAATGAGTTTTAGCCACAAAAACATTTGGCCACAGTCGGACTGTATTTCCTTTTCTTTGCTGTTCTGTGTGAATACGCCATTTTCTCCGGAATTGATTTTGGGCTTGTGAGATGTGTTATGTATGTCTATATTTTCTTTTTTTCTTGCAGACCCTACCTTTTAAGAAAAGTCGGTACTTGACCGGCCGGTAAAATCAAGGTGCCATAAGTATAAAAACCAGTGGCACAAGAAAACTGGGCGATGTAATCACCATGCAGTTTAAACTATGAATACAGTGGGGAAACTCACAAAAAAAAAAACTAAAATCAGAGTTAACATCACAACTTTGATGTTTCAAGATTAAAAACAACAATTATTAAGACCTCTTATGTGCACAAGCTTTACTGAACCAGTGGCCCTGTGGTAGTTTTTATGAGCAGAACTATCCCGAATGTAGACGGAACACTCCATGGCAGAGAGTCTATTTTAGAACTCAAACTCATTCAAAGCCCAAATGTGAGGTCATGGTCATTTAATATGGAACTAATGAGTTGTTTGTTCAGTCTACCACAATATTTTATTTAGAAAAATGCTGTTAATAGTCTTAAATTAAAATGCCATTTCACATAATACTTGTAGCTTTTTGTGTGGCTTTATTTTTCTCCCCCTCTGATGTCAATAGAAAAACGGTACATGCTATTTAAGTTAAAAAAAAAAAAAAAAAGGCTCAGCATTTGTGAGACTGGGACTGCAGCTGGAACAATCAAATTGTTGAGGTAGCCTCTTGAACAGGTCCTTCCTCTCTAAGGAATAGGTCCTGCACCCTGGGGAGGACAAAGGAGGATTAGCTAGCATACCATCCCCACCCGTCTGGCCTCCACATCAGGACCAGACCCTGAGGTCCAAGGATCCTGCCAATTAACTTGTCACTCAGTCTGCTCTTTTTCCCCTCACTGAGACTTCATGGCTTTCATTGGTGAAAAGGACTTAAGCCCCCACCAGCCACCCTCCCCACCCACTCTGGCACATCATTACCTTTACCCAGAATTCCCATCAGAGGAGGAAGGATTGCAAGTGAGCCAAAAGTACGGCTGGACTCAATCAATTAGAAGCATTTCTTGAGAACAAGAACTCTAATTTCTACGTGGTATTAGCTTTACAATCATTCAAAGATGACATTAGAAAACATGTTTCATTAGAGAACTTTCTAGAACCTTAATAACATCTAGTAGGGAATGTAATTAACTCTGAATTAACTCACATTGTAATTAATCATCTATCACCAAGGTCTCCCTCAGCAGCACGGTGTTAGTTGATATTTCTGATAAGCAGGGATAAAATGCTTCTCCCTGCGCTTGTTTTGTGTTCGCACATGCCAACTTAAGTGTGCACGTGCACACACTCACACACACACACACACACACACACACACACAGCTCCCTCGATCAACAACAACAACTTTAATAAATCTCATTAGCCTGTACTCTGTGAGTTCATTTGCATAAACTTCACCAGCTTGGAGTAGAAGAATAGTTCCAAATATACATGGCAATGACCTGATGAGTGACTTTTACATTTGTCAATGAGGCGCTTGATGTCACTGGGTTCAATTCTTATGGTGCTATGTGGTTTTCAGAGAGTAAAATGTGGAAAACACTGTCAAAACTAAGACAAAACAGAAAAATAACATACTTTATACACAAGCCATACTGTGTCCCTCTGGAATACACTGCGCTTGAAGCTCTCGCCACAATACTCAGCCTCTTTATTCTGTTTTTTTTTTCCCGCTACCATTTTCTGAAGCCAAATATATATAGTGAACATATTGCATTCTGTTTTCAGGCTGTAGCCAAGATATACTCTTAAGTGAACACAAGACTCTCAATTGAACTACGAATTCTTGTGGTCTACAAGACAAGCCCGTGGTTAATCCGAAAATTATTTTCTACCTTCACCGTGTTTCAGTTCCACAAAAAAAATTCCTGCAGGAAAAAAAAAAAGTCCTCCCTTCGTTGTCCAGTGCATTTGTTGCCAGTGGTATATATGTGTGTGTGTGTGTGTGTGTGTGTGTGTGTGTGTGGGTGAGCTGGCTTTACCCCAGCTAGTCGAAGCTCTAATATAATTTCATATTGATTTCTTGTTGACCTCCCATGAAGCAGTCATCATTCTGTAATGTGCGCCACACGTCTTCTTAATGAAATCAATAGCCCTCCTGCCAAACAGGAGTCCAAATAGGAGTGTTTGAGAACTCGATGCTATTACCGAGTGAGTATCGGGAACATTCCTGGGTTAAAGACTGGACTGGACGCTGTCCTGGCTGATAATGAACAACACTAACGCTACTACAGTTCAGATGAAGAAGAAGCATGTAGATAGGTTGTCTGTGGTCCAGACAGTGTTGAACAACAGACATCAAAACACAGTCGCATCTTACATTTTATCAAGAACGCACCATCTGGGAAATGCTCACTCAACTGTCCGCCGCAGTTAAAAACAGAGCAAATCAATTTGCAAAAGGAGGAAGGTAATCTGGCCGGATGAAATGACAGTCGTCCAACAAAGGTTCATTTAATCTCACGAGTGCGATTTTCAGACAAACAAAACTCTTAAATTCCTTGAGGTGGTTTGACAGCCAAACATCCTGCAGGACAACAAATATGTGTTACAAACTGCTGACAGGTCATGTGACTCTTGTAAGGAAGCCTGCGGGATGTTTGGCAGTCAAAACTTGTCAACAAGAAAGGTCTTCACAAGAATATTCAAGTGTGAATTAAATCCATTTGTTTAAACTTAATCTATTATGCGCATGAGAAGCCGAGCGCCTGTCCTTAAGTCTCGGAGACTGAAGTGTCTCTGGTGTCAGTATATCCAGTCCCCTGTGACGTTATTGACACCACATTCATTGATTCTAACACTCGTACCATATTTGACAGTCCATAAAAAACATAATCTCTGCTATTCCTCAGGAATGAATGTTTGTGAACAGTGAAATTAGATCGGGAATCTACAGCTATTCATCAAACATGCACTTTATGTCTGTTCAGTCCTGCACAACATGACGGAGAACTTTTTACAAGGAAGAAAAACCTGCATATTAATATATGAAATCCTGTTGGTGAAATCTGTCAGCTCGACATGTGCATTATAGGTAAATCAGTAATCCCGTATTGTGCACAGAAATGGTGCGTATCATACTGGTGTTGAGGAGGGAGGTGACTGAAGGGGGTTTAGGTGAAAACCAATATTGTTCAATTTATTCTTCCACTTAATCTACCTCTGAATATATAAGAGTCTTATTCACCCGAGCAAGAAAGCTACAAGGGAATAAATCACACGTGTACACACCCACACAGTCACACGGTGAATGAATGCAATAATGCTCACAGCGATTTCAATGGCAGCGAAAACAGCGTCTCCTCTGTTTTGCTTGCTCAGTTTCAACATTTACAGTGCCTCCCCTGGACTGTGTGTGTGTGATGTCCTTTAACACGCTTAACACCCGCCATCTATTTGGATGACATCGCCGTCTACCAATGACAGCACTGTTGTGGAAACTGTCAAGGTGACTTTTGCACATCCGACCTGATCAGCCAGTGGGCACGAGCGAAGCCAATGTTGACTGTGGGGCTTTTCCACAGTTTAATTTTGAAATGCTGCTTTGGATCTCGACCAAGAAAGACAAAAAAACAACAACAACAACACAGAGTTGGCCACAAATGTGAAGTTACACACATTAGCAGAGTCAGAGGTGGGTTAGGTCAGTGTTAGCCGAGCGTGACTCTGTTTCCAAGTTATATTCGTTTGATAATAACATCTGCAGATTATTGATGAGGTTGGAGCTAGAAGCTTCAGTGGGGATTTGTTTTTGAACAATGGTTTATTAGGGAATGTCGCAAAATGACACCATTCACCAGCAGTCTTCCAACATATTATTTTGATGCACATTTTCAATAATCTCTTTCCAAAAGGTTGAAGGGAAATGGCAAGGTTCAAATTAACAGACGGAATTTATCAAGTGCCTCAGCTGACATGTTTTTTTTGGGGGGGGGGGGTGGGGGTTTGGGTTACTGTTCGTTGCCCTCTCCAGAAGGTTTGCGTCATCATATGGAGTTCCATTACATTGGGTGACAAAGCACTTGGTTAAAGCTGCCTTTAGAAGGCACCCCCCCACAGAAACCCCTTTTGTCGCATAAGCTGCAACATCAAAACGCGCAAACATCAGTCTCTTTATGTTTTCCAGATCATACAAAACATAATCAGTGAACTTTGTCAATGGAACTTTTCCTGTAAAAAATCAAAACTACCATTAAATCTGCCAAAGACTCGTCAGACCGTTCCAGTGTGCAGTTAAAATCGGAGCTCTTTTTAAAGCGAGAAGTGTGCGTCTCTGAGGATGGAAGGAAGATGGCATGATGTGACTGGCTGTATACTCAAAGGGTAAGAGATTTCTTCAACTGGAGCCGCGAGAGGAAAGAGAGGACATGTCTGTTGGGGCTCATTATCAGATCAAGACACAACCTCTACACCCCCACCCCCACATCCCCCCGCCCAAGGGTTTAAAACGCTGAACCTTAAAATTCTCCCTAACAATGAAAAGAGCAATTTGCTTTATCAGAAGTATCTGAAAACACTTGATCTATATATAAGAGGTTAATACATCCTCCAACTTCTAGTGGGTACTAAGAAGAATGTCACAGGCAGCCACAGAGGTTCAGTACTGTAAGACACTGACACACCCCCATGTAAGTCACTCTGGATGAGAGCATCTGCTAAATACCTTGAATTTAAATGTGCTTCTTATTCATGTGTGGTAGTGTGTCTGTCAACACCTGCAAAATGAGAGTCATGGTATAGGAGGGAGCTATAGTCGGGCTCCACGACACACAGGCCTGACACATTTAATAGCTTTCAGTGAACAATGGCAGAAAGCTGGCATGTCTGACAGAGTCTGATAACATTATATACATGTCCGTCACAGTCACGGGTGCTTGAAACAAACATATGTGTTACTTGGCTCCAGAAATATCAGGCCCTTGCACCAGAATGCTCAGATTTGCTCTGGAACTCTAGAGAACAAGAGGGGAACGCAGATGGAGAGCAGAGAGAGGGAGGCGAGGGTTGAGGGAGGGGCGTGCAGAAGGAGGAGAGAGAAAAAGCAGGTGTGGAGAAATGGAAAAACACAAATGGTGTTGACGGAAGACGCACTAAAGAGGATGGGTCAAACATCTGCACACTTAATGAGTTGCACGCAAAGAGACCATCCATGCTAGCAGCCAAGTCTCAGACATGCAAATGCAGAGATGTACCATGACGAAATCAAGAAAAAAAAACACTGCGGACAGATTTTAGGCTCTTGGACAAAAGCAATAGAGCAAAAGCTATGCAAACAAAATCCTAGACATGGTCTGTGTGTGGAGAGATGCATTTTTGACATCTTTAACAGAATTGCATGCATAATCCTTTTCATACATCCAGGAATGTAGTTAACAAATTCAATGGAACCTTTGTTTTTTGTTTTTTTTTTACTGCTTTTACTGTAAAAGGTTTGCATGTAAAGCGGGTGTTGACTGTTGCTGCTCCCTCTGTGAAGGGTGAAGAAAAGCCAGAGTAACAGCGGATGAAGAGTGACAGACAGAAAAAAAAAAAAAGATTTGTGCAAATTATGCGGAGCAGGATACAGAAAAAGTTAAGCAAATTAAAAAAAAACAAAACAAAACCTGAATTATTTCAAGTAACCAGACTGCAGCAGTTCTCTGCAATACTTTACATTTTGTAAATTTGAAGAATAAAACTAAGTCTTTTGCACAAAAGTAAAAGCAGGCATCACCTTTAATTGCTTGACCCTTGGGTGCGGAGTGAGAGTGCACTGAGGATTCTGGTCAGGTGTTAAATTGTAAGTCAGATAATGAGGGAATGTTACAAAGGTCTGTGCGAAAGTCAAAACAAAAAGAACAAACTCCTTGATTTCATTTTATATGTGCAGAGTCGCGTCACAAACAATGGTCATTTTTGTGTATTGCATGAACTCATTATTTTGTGTGAAGACACGCATTGTTTCCAGTTCATTAATGATCTGAGGCAACAACAAGGAAAGAGAAAGTCAGACAATGAGCGTGAGGGATACTTGGGTTGGGGGGGGGGGGACTGTAGCAAAGCCTAGTGAGAGATTACTCTCTTCGCTGCATACAAGGCGCTGTGTAGAAACCCATTTAAAAATAGGCTAGCATTTTAAATGGGCTAGATAGTAGATAAAGCAGCCTCCTCTCTGCCAGAGTAATGAGCTAGGACTCAGTCGCTCTATTGGTGGAGGGGGGGAGATAGAGAGAAGGAGAGAGAGAGAGAGAGAGAGAGAGAGACAGCTGTGGCAATTAGATGTTGGCAATCATCAGATAATTATTTTTACACAATAGGTTAGAAATCATCAATATTTGCCAGGTCAAATTAATGCATGCTAATGTGATATGCGAATAAAAATCGATGTGCAGAAGCATGCACCTGCATGTGGGTATGGTTACTTGCATGGTATTAGTTGTTTTGGTATTTGTGTTGGTGTATATTTAGACAACAATAATCATGCTAATAAAGTGGAATAGCAGAGGAAAAGATGCAGGCAAAAGCATTGCAGATTCCTCCATTTTTGGGTTGCCCAAAGCAGTGCAGTCAAGTATGAGCTTGGGGGCATACTGTCAGTTTTCTGCAGCAAAACCAGAACTGCCTCTTTGATCACCAACTCTGTTAGTGCTTGTAGTTGTAATACCAAAACATAAATGTGCAAATTTTATGGGATCACACAGAAATAAGTGCACTTCACCTTCAATTAAATTACTTTTGAGTTAAATTTGACAAGGATGTTGTTTATTTCTGTACAACATGCGTGTTAATGTCAGTATGTAGAAACAACACCACAGTCCCAAACCATTTGTTAACCAAAGTTTGTGATAAATAAGATTGTTTGCTTTAATGGCAGTGGGGGGGGGGGGGGGGGGCATCATTCAGTTGTGTTTCTGGATTGAAAGGTATCTCCTTATGGTCCAGTCCAGTTCATACACAGCCGTGGCACTGTGGGAAACCAGTGAAGTGACTGGGACAGAACCATTTGAATTATATTCAGCGGCATATGATATGTAATCAGCAGCAGGGGGCGCACATGCTGGTGCACTGCTTCTGTGCTTCACTTCCTCTAAAAGGGAAAAAAGTGGGGCTACAAGCAAAGCTCAAGGCTACGCGACACTCAAAACTACCCTCGGACCATGCTCGTCTCAAACTTTACAAAAAGTCTTGGTGTTGGGGGCTGATAAGACTGAGGGAAACATAGCAACAAGGCATAAAGAGCGATGCATACCTGACTGAAATGTGAGTCAAAAATCTCCTTTTTACATTGTAATTGTAATTCATATTTCCATAATTTTAGTGTTTCATGAGCATGTGTATGTGTTTAGTATATATTGTTGCCAGTTGTGTGGAAACATTGCATCACAGTGGAAAGAAAATCAATATAACGTGATATAGGCTGACCTAGCACTGCCTGATTTGAGGTGGTCATACAGAAAAAAACAATCAGGCCCAGTGTGCTGCCTCTGTTTCAGGCAGACTTTACAACCGGCTGTCCAACTAAGAAATAGCTATCCGGCCCAGAGTAATGTGCTGCAAGATTTTTAGGAACTTCTTTGCATAGTCGACCCCAGACTTAACGTGTGAATCAACCGAAGCACGGCATCAAAGCCATTGCAGATGAGCCTCAGGCCAAATGGTTTCTTTAGCATGAAGGGTTTGCAAACAACAGCCGAGATCCTGCCAAAAGCCTTGTGTCACACCGGCCGTGGAGCGCACCCCTCCACGGGCATGAATAATCGCCGGGTCAAGCCAGACATCTCGATCCGTCTTTTTCTCTTCTTTTTTTTTTTTTTTCTCCCACATTTGACACTTCTGTGTTCGAACCACACTTATCTCTGGGAAACAGGGATCCATTGAATAAACCTTCTTTATGTTGTTTATTCAGAGCACATGGCTGATGTATTTACCCTGCAGCTCAAATGAGGTCAGAGGGATGTTGTTTTCTCAGTAGCATCCAGCCTTACGTACTCAAATACATACATAGACACTGTCTGTCTCTAGTGTTCAAGTAGTGAACAGTTCCACAGATACAATTTCTACTGTCGATGAAATGTTCTCATGGATCTACAAAGAAAATGTGTATTTTATGTATGTGTCTTTCCCTGTTTATGTAATTTTCAAAGGATAAACCAAAAATTCACCTACCAAAGGTGTGAAGTAACAATACGTGAAGACAGAAGTCTTTGAAATAAAGATTTCACTGAAACTCTAAAATATAAAATAAGGTTCAATCATTTCATGGAACGGTTGGATTTATGGAACCACTTAGTTATTTGGAGACAGGTATTGCGTACCTGTACTGAATTGTATCAGAACACCATTCAAGTTAATTGACATTGATATCTTTTACTCAGTCACTAAGGCCCGTTTGTGCAAACAAAAGCACATAAATCACCTATAATTGCCTTCCCTATATTGCTACCCATCAGTCCGAACACATCACTCCACAAGATGTATTGCTCCTGATCAAAGTATAATCCATTTCTGATGTATTCACAGGGTTTGGGTCAGGGCTGAGCTGGAAGTTGTTTTCAACACTGGAAGCAATGTGAAAGCAGAGAAAGACTAAGAGCAGGAAGATGAGGTCATGGCTCCCCCTATAGGGCAGAAGGTGCAATGCAAACTGTGTAGAACTGGAAGTGCCGACGGGAGCCTCTCTTCTCTCCCTGCACTGCCCCCTCATAGGAACGTCTGAAGTCTTATCTGCCAGTGGTTGGTCCTGACAACATTGAATGAACTTAAATCTTAGCAAGCAAGACATTTTTACACAACTACCTACAGAGAAACCTTAATTTTCTCCACATTTTCAGCCCTAGCAAAGATGCCTACAATGGGAGTAAATGAGGGAAGACTTATCCTAGGGAAGCAAATGTTTGTTTGATCCTCCGTCAGTAGGAATCTGGCTGCTGAGGGGAAAGTTCCAAGGCTGTAGAGCATGTGGGAAGGAGATCAGAGTCTGCTTCAGGCTTCAGATGTTGGCCTAACTAGAAGTAATGATCTCACCCCCACCCTCCCCCACCCCCCCCACCTGCCCCAACTGCCTTAGATTAGTCACTGTGTACGTTCAATTTATAAATGCTGGCTCTAGCTGCCAGACACAAACCACACTGGTAAATAATGTTATGTTTGGGATATTATTTGTGTGATATTATTTATGGACATCAGTGTGAACGATCAAAATGTCTAGACTGTTTAATCACATGAGTGGCCCCTGAGTTAATTGCAATCAATCACTCATTCATCTGATCACAAGCTACTTTAAGGGATATTTATCTTTTGATCACCATTGAAGTAGAAGGATATGCTGGCTTTATGTACATATGTCTACCGAGAAAATAACCAAATATTAAATATTGTCCCACGACCTTAAAATACTGCTCCCTGCAAATAATTGCATTGAAACTCAAACCACATCTGCTAATGCAAAGCAGGATTTCTCAATATTTCCCAACTTGTGTTTATAAAATTTTATATCAAATAATTTTTGGAGCAAAAAAACAAAACAAAAATAAAACTAAGTACAAGTAACACACTCCACTCCCCCTGAATGTGTCTCTGTCAACCACTGATATGATACAGAGCACTTTGAGCGTGAAACAGGGAGTCAAACACACACACAAAAAAGCATCTGATCGATTTTCAAAGTAAAACACCTGACAGACTCTGGATCATATATCACATCACTCCATAAACATGATGGCTGCTGGGAACTGAAGCGCTTGGAGGAGGCTACCCATGGATGAAGAGAGGAAACTGACTCAACACAACAACTGAGTACAAGGGCAAAAACCATCAGATAATCAAAGGATTACGCAGCATTTATATTATGACAGAGGGACAAATATCAAAGGGGAAAGTAACCAAATGAGCAGACAAAACACTGCCTTTGAACCCTCCCAGTGGGATGAAGCCACAAGGAAGACGGAACAAAACCGCGTCACAGCCGGAAAGTGGCCCAGTTCTTCTTTGTGCCTATGACAGGGGCCTTCCCTGAGCTCCTTGTAAAGATGAGAGGAATTTGAACCTCATGTCGGATATCGAAGCTTGGTGCTTTTATCTTAGCCTAAGCCAGGTACCCCTGGTTCCTCCTGTCCAACAAAATAGGGTCAAGAGGTTAGGTAGTTTGCCATCAAGTCTCGCCCCCCTGTCTTTATCCTTTCACCCACTGCCTCCATTTACAATTCAGGAAAAGGGGATCAAGGCATTGTGCCTGCTTCATCACCTCCATGCCTTTAAAACTTTATCATGTCTCAAATAACAGCCCAAGGGGAAAGCATTTTAGTCCCAGTCAGGTGTGTGCTGCCTGTGCAGAATCATAAAAGACTATAGGAAGAGCCGGGGTAGGGTGGGGTGGGGTGTATACCTCCAGCCAGCACCTTATGGAGCTTGGCAGGCTTTAGATTTTGCAGTTATGATAACTCAAGCAAGAAATTATCTCAAGGATCCTGTGTGATAAACTTGTCAAATCCTAGTTTTTAAGAGTGCAACCATTCTTCTCAAATTTTATATTTCTTTCAAATGTTAGCAATAAAAGGATTAAAGACAGTCCAATAAAAAAGAAAGTCTCCAAACCCAAAGCCGATAGAATTAAAAGAAGTGGCAAACTGAGATATTAATCTGAACACAAGAACAATCAAATATCCCAAAATTCAGCTAGACAGCAAAGCTCCTTGGAGGGCTTGACAGGGTTTTACTGAGTGTCTGACTAACAGATAGTGACATTACGGGATGTAAATGAAAACTCTGCAATTTCTGGGACCTATAAGAAGTACAGCGAATTTGTGAAGAAAACAGAAATAGGGACAGACAAGATGCCAAAGTCCGATTAAGATCAACCACTCGCTTGTTCTCCCACCAGAAAGGAACGATTCCAAGGTTGTTTCATCAATACATGAGACAGATAGTGAGGAGCGTTTCCTATGAGGGGAGCAGAATTTACAGTTCTTATGCTTCATCAGTGTGCTGCAGGGGTGGCTGTAAATCTGCAGATTGATCAAACTGTAGAGCCAAAGGGATCCAAACGCCTTATCTCCCAGTAAGGGCTCTGCAAAGTCGAAGACCCGCTGTTGGTATGAGTGATGGCAGCAGCTATCTGGCTTCTGCTCGGAAACCTTCAACTTACAAACACAATTACACACACACAGCGTGGACATATAACATCATCTTTCTTTTTTCCAAACACACACACACAGACACTCGTACACATACCACCCTCAAATACACTTAAGGAAAACAAGATGGAATGTGAGACTGATAAGGCGGTTTGTGCATTTGGAGGAGAGAGGTCTTCCCTCATTCTCTTCTTCCCTGCAGCACACTGCTACTTCATAAACAACCTTTGCAGGTAAACAATAACCTCATTCTGGTCAAATTCACCCCCCCCCCCAACCCCCACCAAGCATGTGTGCCAAAAAAACTAAACCATTCACTCAAGCATGTATGTTGCTAAGGGAGGATTACCTTTATTGGACATGTAGTGCCTGAAGGCTGAAGATACAGGAGACCTGATGTACCTGCTCGAGAGGGCACCTCTCTTGTTAAAGCAGCCTTTGCCTTAAGTTGCATACAAGGATACAAGGTAGTGATCCCACATGGAGGATGTGATGGTGGGAGGGAGGGGGGAGGGGGGGGGGGCACAGGCTCTGAGAAAAGAGAAGCTGCAGTTTGCTAACCCCACGGCTACGCTACATCGCTGCTTCTTTCTCCTCCTCGCTAGTGTGAAGGTGTTGTATTTGAAGTGTGAGGCTGGCTGCTTAGCTGGCAAAGACCCCCAAAAATAGCTCCAAAAAAGAATAGACGTTAGAAACGGATGGCTTCTATTTTTGGATAATGGGGTACGTTTGGAGCATGTGTGCATGGTGTGTGTGTGTGTGTGTGTGTGTGTGTGTGTGTGTGTGTGTGTGTGTGTGCTCGCGATGAGGACAGAGAGAGGGAGAAAGAGAGTGAGAGAGGTGAGAACATACAGGGAAAAGGAGTGTGACCAGCAAATTATTTATACATTTTCTCCTCAAGTCTGCCTTCAGGTTTTTGACAACTTTCTGTAAACTCTTGGAACACTGAGTTTTGTAGTAATTGATTCAGTATTTTCACCCCTTACCACCACCAGTATGACACCAGTGGACATTCTTTGAAGTAATAATCTCCTTCATGATATTGTTTCCTTGAGCACAAGAGGCTCAGATGCTCCTAATCATAGTCGTATAATATCTTCAACAAGCTTTTTCAATTAATGTTAGACTAATCCAGTAATCGTTCCACTTGATCTTAATTAATTTTGTACTATAATTTCCTCTTATCATGCAATGGGGATCTTTTTTATATGGAAAAGAAAAAAGTTTCCTTGTTGTAGATAAGTAGGAAAGGTAGGATGTGATGTAACAGAAGGTACTTCACACTGACACCATGAAAAAGCGTACATGCACCTAAATATTATGCGTTTACAGTAGGAAGCCAATAGCTTTTTACCAAAAGATCTAGTTGCAAACATGCCTTTATTTACAATTTAACTTTGTATCTTTGACCTAAATGTTGCTCATTATTATTGAACTTCCTCCAGAATGGCTCACCCACTGATACTCCAAATAGAATAAAAGCTTCTCCTGGTGATTAAGGTTTTGATTCGAGTTAGAAAGTATGAATATTGTGTTAATGAATATTCAAAGTTGTAAAAACTGTGCATCTTGTCACATTCACTTGCTGTCATAGGAATATTTAACACTTTCTGTCCATGAATAGCATCGTATGGACACCCACTGTGGTCCTCATTCGCAACATTTTCTCCAAATCAGCGTGTTCCGACTGGGCAAGGCACTTCTCCTTTTCTTTTCTTTCCCTTGTGGTCATGAGGTGACCGTAACTCTTTCCAGATGCTTCGCTGTTAAGAAATGGAGCAGTTGAATCGGGCGAGAGAGGAATAGTGAGCGCAGAGAAGGAAAGCAAGAGAAAGAGGATGAGCTCACTTTTCATTTGTGTTGCCTATAAATAAAGAACACATGCTGGCTGTAGCTGTATGATTCTCTTTTCTATATATCTGCATTACTATAAATCAGCCATGCCAACGTCTGCACTGATACATGTACATCCTCAGCACACACAAAGACAGACAGAGAGAGAGAGAGAGAGAGAGAGAGAGAGAGCGCAACAGTAGGAGTGACTGGAAATGGAGAGGAGAAAGCCCAGGCCTGTATTCTGATGGATAAGATACTTCAACATCCATGTTGCTTTACAGTCCCATCTCTCTCAAAGGTTACCTGCCAGGACACTGTCAACTCCCACAATTCATATTCCTCTCCAGACAGATTCTGCTGCCTCTCAAATCTGTTTCCTGGACAATGAGGAGACATGCTGGGCTTTTGTTTTGTTTAAATATGATTGTGATTATAGCTGAGATAAATATGTGTATCACCTACATAAAGGAAAATTTTCTAAGATATGACATATATATTTTTAAACTTTCTCTGGACCCCCCATCCTGAAGTTGTGACGCACAAACGTCTAAAAGTTTGGTCCAACTACTGGGTCAAGGGAGGGAATCGTGTCTGAAAAAAAAAAGTGACATAGTCCAGAAAATATTGAGAGGAGGAGGGAAATGGTTTCAAGTTGGCTCCAGTAAAGATTTGTAGACACATTTACACGCGTGTTTGTTGTAATCTTTGGCTTGATTCAAAATGAATACACAACGCTCGTGTCGTCTCATCTGATCGTCTTGTTTTCAAAAGAATATCATTTGTTACAGCAGAAGCTGTTACCAATAAGTGTTTGTTGGCAGGACATAGAAGGATAAAAAAGACGTGAAATAACAGAAAAATAAATCGAAGGACAAGTAAAGGGTTTGTGTTATGACTGATGGCTTTCTGGGGTGTGTGCCTGCGTCAATTGGCACCATATTACTGTTATGGTTTTTAACATCTTTGGACCTGTTATTTTGTCACACCACACTACTTTAGTTCCTCTATTTTAGTGTCTGTCTCTGTCTGGTTGGTGGGGTTAAACTGTCTTGTTACTGTTCTCAAGAAAAGAAGAAAACACCTTGGATTCATTTACAAGATGTGAGCAGGGAGACAGACGGTTAAATTTTTGAAAAATATTGATACAGATTATGGAAAAATACCACTTTAGGATTGAATTTAACAATGAGCACAGTCTTACTGATTTGCACTGTTAAAAAAGAAAAAGTGCACTCCGTGAGGACAATGGAGGTGTGGAGTGTGTAGACGATATCTCATTCCAAAGCTGGAATTACAGAGCAACTAGTGCCAAGACACGCAGACACGCAATGTTGTTGTCATTGTTCAGCTGTGGGAAAGACTTTTTCATTACCTCTCACACACACTATTTTATACTACTGACAGCTGGTGCACTTGCAGGTAAAAGTTACTTCTATCCAGTAAAGTTAGAAAGTAGTTTCTTGGAAATTAAGCTGTGCTGTACTTTGATGTGGGGTGCTATGACAAAGTAGAAACTAAAAATGATAAATGTTAAGAAAACTGTGTAAAACACTTCTGAAACAGATAACAAGCATGGCTCCAAAAAACACATCTCCTGATGACAAATGAAGAAACGGCTCAACAAATGTGACAGAAGGAGCGCTTAACTTGTGAAATGAGGGGGAGTTTGAAACTATTTGATGAAAAAAGTTGGTCTTAAGACGTCAAAATACAAGTGTTCAGGAGAAGAATAGAGAGATAAAGGTGCTTGATTCAAGGGGTCACTCAGGGATAACCACAGATTTCTTTTTGTAATGTATATTGTTTTATGTACTGTATTTATATTTATATATATATATATATATATATATATATATATATATATATATATTATCAGAGCAATAAAAAAACGGAATGCTGTTTAGTGTATTCTGAAGGTACACTTCAATCGAAGTTACTGCCACAGTCAAAGTATTACGACTGGTGAAAATTGTACGCTACATTGCCAACATGTATATACAGGGTGACATCATGACTGAAATATAAACAAAATTTTAACTTATTCTTGCTGGTGATTATATTTTTAATTAAACAGGTCAAACCACAAAGGAAATATATATGCTAACTTATTCGGAAAAGCAAAATAATTTGATTCCAGTTTGACTTTACCGTGCCACGCTGCCTGAAACAAAATATTAATGATTGCATGCACATTCTACAAATATAAGGAACTATGAGTGCACTCTAAGAAGCAGTTTTTTTTTCCTGCTAACAGACGAACGGCACATAATACATAAAAAGTAAAGGTCTGAATCGTGTGTCCTGAGCTTTTAATATTAAAGTTTGTAATAATCTTAGGTATACGATATGCATGTGTGTTCTTTTCTGCCTTTATCGTCATTGTCGAGCTTTATTCAAAGGCCATTGTGCGCCTCTTGTAGTCCTCTGGCTTCCGTGTGGTCATGTGCAAGATCACAGAGGCTGATGTGTGGGAGTTTTGCCTCTGAAGAGCAAATGAGTTGGATGTGTGAAAGGCGCGGGGGCTTTGATCACAACAGAGGATGAATGTAGCAGAAAAGCTGTCAGACTCTACAGGGGGCGCTGTGGATGTGCTCCCAGTGGCTGCTGAACAGTTAAAGGGCGTTGAATCAAAGGGGATCAGTCTAACACTTGTGCTCCCAGTCATCGCTAATTACTCATCCCAGACTCAGTTAGGCGAACGGTAAATGCTTTTGCAGAGGGAGGCAGAAAGATAAGATCATAAACAACTTCATAAGTACAACTTCAACTCTAGAAGTAGCCAAATATGATTTCAGTTTTTATTTTATTTTCAAGTGACTAAACCAGCCCTGCGATGGCCCTGGCGACCTGTCCAGGGTGTACCCCGCCTCTCGCTTGTAGCCGCTGGGATAGGCTCCAGCCCCCCCGCGACCCTTAATAGGAATAAGCAGAAGAAAATGGATGGATGGACGGATGGATGGGTGACTAAACATTTAAAACAACTTTTTATTCAACTGAAACTGTTGAACGTGGTCATTTAGTGTGTTATTTGAATGATTCAAATATTTTAGTGCACAGTAACTGAATTCTACAAACAATATTGTGACATCAATATGCAGAGCAACTGCCCCCTACTAGTTATAAACCTGCTACTGCAATTGAACTTTACTATTGGCTGATTTTAGAACTCCAAGGGCAGAAATAATCTCACAGCTATGACAGGAACTTTTAGACTTGAAGGGGCAAGCGAAGATGAGAAACTAGGACTGGCAGAACTATGCGGTGTCCTCAGGTAGAAGCTGCTAACCCTCCGCCAAGCAGAATGGCATAGGAGGCGGGCTAAGGACAGAAGAGAAGGAGAAATTTCCAATCTCCACCCTGGAAGGGTTTGAGAGGAGGGTCAGCAGTCATCTTCGATGTTGGTTGGGCTTACCTAGAAGTCTAAGCGCATCACCCTCCACACCAACAAGAACAAGCTGATGCTCCCAATCAACAGCCTTACTGAGGAGGTCATGGTCAACAGAGCAAGGGAAGTGTTCCAGTAGAGGGAAACCAAGGACCAAAAGGTATCTCAAGCTGGCATTGAGGTAGGAACTGACAGAAAGTGGAGGGCACATGTGACTGTGGACCAGGCTGAATCACGGCTGTGTCACAGAACTCATAGGATCTGTCACGACTGGCCGGGCATGACTTGGACTTCCAACAACCCACAACAAAAAGCTTGAGGGCAAGGAAAGGCAAGACTGGGTCCAACACAAAGTGAGGGCTGGGGTTGAAGAGCTGCATGCCAGCAAGTGAGTGGGATTGAGGCAACAGGGCGCATGGACCAGAAAGGAAGAAGCTGTGGACAGAAAGATCTCATGGCCCGAGTTATGGAGGGCTGAACCCAACTGCATCAAATTCCTCCTTCAGTCTGTCTAGGATGTCCTACCCAGTCCATCGAACCTCTTCTGTTGGGGCAAGGTTGAAACTCCAGCATCCTCAGCAGCTGCCCTAAAGCACTTGGTGATGGCCGCTACCACTGGCGCCATGGCCGGGTGCTTGAAGCGGTTGCTGAGGCTATCACCACTGCCATCGACCAGAGCAAGCACTTACAACCACCAAGGCGCGAAATCTCATTCTTACGAGCCAGTAAACCTCCCACCTCCCCCAGTTCCCTCCTGGGAACAGCGAAGGACTGACAGCTAAGGGTGGACCTGGGAAAGCAATTGAAATTCCTTGAAAACGTCGTGTAAACCAGCCTTAGACCAGACATCGTCCTACTCTCAGAGACACCCAAGCAGGCCGTCTTGTTGGAGCTAACAGTGCCCTGAGGAAGAAAGAGAAAAGCACAAAGCTGGCACGCATGAGGAGAGCCATCAGTACAGCTTCTGAGGCTGCAGAGAGAGCCTCATGAAGGCTGTAGATCCAGAGGGACAAGCAATGGGGGAATGCTTTTTGTACACAGGCCAGGAACTGGTCACTCCTTGTCGGGTTCCCTTGGCAAGGGTGTCTGAAGTTGAAAGACCTGAAACCCCCTGTTATCCCAGGTACGATCACTGATGATGTGTCCAAGAAAGTTCATCACAAGATGTATCAAACAACCAGTACACATCCACTGTACACACATCTCCTCAGCTCCTCTCTGTTTGCATTTGGCAAAACTACGTTGGTGTTGGTGGTGTTCCGACATGTGTTCACCAGAGTGTTTTCCTTTTCTTTTTCCTGAGGCAAGTGAAAGTTTTAACCTGCAATGCCACACACAGCAGTGGTGAGAGAGCTGAAAAATGTTCAACTTTGGATAGAACACATCACTTTTTCAACCAAGCAAAGAAATGCTGGGACAAATGCCATAAACCATCGTGTTCTACATCTAAGATGGAGGGGTCACAAAACCAATCTCATGAACCCCTAACAGACCAGTGGGTCCCTCTTCTCTTCCTTCCTCCCTCATCTTCCCTCCGTCTTTATTTTATCCACAGTAAGAAGGAAAGGAAGTGCTCTAACTTGTGCTGAGATTTTTAACTTCTGCGGGTATTCATAGCAACTAAAGTGTCTCAGCTGAACAAACGCTGCGCCTGCAAATCGCTGGCATATGCTGCCAGCTGGGCGCTGTCAGAACGCCTGCCGTTTTCAGCTGACAAAAAAAAAAAAAAAAATCAAAGCTTAGGTGGTCACATGCCCTTAGGCCTGGACTAAAGAGTGTTAGTTACTTTTTAAACTTCTATCTGTAAATGTGTGCTGAGTAAATGTTCTAATACAGTCAGTCCCACTAGCTGCAGGCCTTGATTAACTACTCATTGGAATGGACTGGCAAAATGCCTCCAGAAAGAATCGACCCTGGGGGACATTTTTAATCTAACACGAGCTTTTGGATTAAGCAAATCTATGATAAAGCAAATTTATGGCTGAGCCAAATCTCTGCACTCCTCTCTGACCCTCACCCCTGCGTATGAAACAAAGTGACATTTGAAAGAGAGCAGAGAAGGAGAATGTGCAGATGAAGGGAGGTGCTGGCAGCGAGAGAGCAGGGAGGTAGCCACAGAGCCATCTGGCCGGAGGAGACAGATTTCACTGAATTTTTCTCTCAGGAAATCGCATAAATACCTTCAACGCAGACAAGATGAAAAAGTGAAACCTGCTATGTATTAGTCCCGCATTAAACAAATGTCATCTATTTTTGTCTTTTCTCTCCACTAAAGGAGGTCAGTCCTAGTCTGAAGGGCTACTGAAATTTACCAAGATCTTGACCAAAACTTTCACAAGTATACTTAAGAAATGCATTCGAGTGGTTGGACCCTTTGTCTCTTGTATCTAAAATGGTGCATCAAGGCTTTAGAGGGAGATAAACTGTGAATATTGTGATTTGCGGGAGCATCAGCTGCACACAAAGACACAACAATAAGATGCAAACATGACCTTAGGCTGCTCTGTCACTCACCTTCTACTCTTTTGACATATTCAAATAATCTTTCACTGACATTGATCTCATTTCTAAAATCCCTCAGATGAACCTGACAGGGGCTAGTTAGGATTTTGCGCGAGACTGAAGTCGTTGTTTGGGTTTTGTTTTTTTTTCCATTTCTGTCACTGATCCATAAAAAGTGAAACACTGAAGCAAGCATTGTAAATACTGTCGTCACCATCTAACATATCGATCATACTCTGAAGTTTTATGTTTCATGAGCTTAATCACACATACAAAGTCTATATTCAAAGGAATCCCACCATTTAAGATATTATTGACTTCCTTCTGTAAAGTTCAAGAATAATTACAATGGTGGGTACATGCAGGAGATGTGACCACACTCGCTCCAGCTGTTTTACTGTGAAATTTTGTTTGCCGGTGTTATAAAAGTTTTATCTTAAGTCGGGAATGTTAGATTTCTTGATTTGATAAATGTTTCATGTTTGTACCAAGAAGCTCAAGCTGAATGTCAACATTTCCACATAACAAGCCTTCAAAATGCTCCAGCTGTATGTGCATTACAATTCATTTCTTTCCAAGTGTCCTCGGATATTTTTGTCTCTGAGTCTTATCTTTTTTCTTTTTTTTTTCCATGTTTGCCCTTGTGCCTTGTTGCTTGTGGCTGTTTTCTGAATTAGCATAAACTGCTGAGGTACTCTGCAAATGCCCCAGATTTGTTTGCAGGCTATCCAGAGCCATGATCCGCTTCAGTCTGTGGGACACCATGGAAATGGACCACTCTCGCTGCACCATTTTGTCATCTTTCTAAAAAAGTTGAGAATTCAAATTCAAGCCAAACTTTACTTTACAATGAAAGCGCGTCTATGAGGACACTGTCTAAGGTAATGACTTTTGTCATGGTCGAGACAGGGGGAAAATCAAATGTTTTGTTGAAAGAAACACACAATCCAGGGTTTCGATTGTGTTTTTGACCTTGGAATTAGTGTGTGTGTGTGTGTGTGTGTGTGTGTGTGTGTGTGTGTGTGTGTGTAAGTGTGTATTTACTTAACACTCTTCTTCCATCCCAACAACTTGTTCAAGGCTTATCAGGAGGATAAAAATGGTGTCAGTTTTGTGTTTTCTAGCAAACACAAAAAGCTGTCAAGAGAACAGCAGCTGACTCTTGACCTTGGAATCAGGGTGTATGAAAAAAATACATCTCATTCATCTCAACCTGTTTTTTGTTTTTGTTTTTTTAGAGCTTTTAACTTCATCTCGTGTTTTTTCAAGCAAGTGGAACTGTAAAGTAAGACAAACCTCTATGGAGAAATGTTTACATGTTTACTTTTCAGCTCAATGCAGATATGCAACACTAGTGTATTCCAGCAATGTCAGAGGTAGGCGTGCACTGTTGGCAAACAAACATCCATGAGAGGATAAGCAGTGAACACACATGCACATGCAGGAGGGTAATCTGAGAGTTGACCTGGGTGAGCACTGCTCGCCTAGATAAAGGAGATTATCCACACTGTGGTGAGCTGGAGCCTTGGTTCACTGTGTGTGTGTGTGTGCATATGTGTGTGTGTGTGTGTGTGTGTGTGTGTGTGTGTATCTGAGTATATTCACACACACATGTTCATTCCTGACATATCGCTATGCTCATATGTGCTTTTTTCTGCAGTATGTTGTGTAACGGCATTCAAAGCAACAGATGAGGTATTATCAGGATTTTCCATGTGGGATTTTCAGCTGGGTAGCTGAGAAATAAGTCTCTTTCAACCTTTGACCTCTGGGACCAAAGGCAACTGGTTATGGATACTGGTCCCAGCAGAGGTTTAATGGACAGACCGGTCCTAGCTTGGCATCAATGAACCTGAGATTAAAGTCAAGGGTATCTTTTGGGAACTGCTGAAGCTTTAAAATAAATTACCAGCATCTGCACTGGTGTGTTGATTTAATTTCACGGTGCTTATCGTAATGATATTATCATTAACATCAATGCAAAAATACAAAGAAACCAATAAATCAGGATATTTGTAATTTACATATAATTTCCTCTTTTATGCAAAGCTACAGTAGAGAATTTCTGTGTGTATTGCTCATTAAACTGCCAATCACACTACATGAAGAATTTAGTTATTATTCATGTGTGTAACATGCACAAAAGTATATTAAAAAAAAAGAAATTTAAATGAATTAAGCCTATTAATTAAAACAACTGGACTGTCAGCTCACTCGGTAGAAACCCAGAGTTGTCATAGCAACCAATTAAGCAGAGCTTGCACGATTCATTATATAAACAGCAGCTCGACACATCTGCCCTAATAGGATTACTCGGCCTAATCTACTTGTTGAAATCAGTCATGTTTTGTAAAATAAAATATGTAAAGATATTTTTTTTGGACAATAAATCCTGTAAACAGTTTTAAACAGAATGGTGTGATATAAGAATTCCAATTAACAGCAGCCTCATAAACAAAAGTCTAGTAAGTCTTGACACATCCACTTAAACTCTGAGGTATGCTGAACCAAGAATAAATATTTTTTTTGGGGGGGGGGGTGGTTAAGCAATGGCACACCCTCTGGAGGTCTTCCGGCTACGCCGACGTGTGGAGGGAAGACTCTGCAGCAGAATACGTGGAGCGTAGAGGAGTAACTTAAATGAGTCAAGGGCTTTATTAGGAAGACTCTCAGATTGATTTCCTGTCAGCGAGCATCCATGCTGATAAGATCGATGTAGACAGGATGGGAGGTGGAGATGGAGGAAGCAGAAGAAGGGAGTGAGAGATCTTTCCATCTTTGGAATTGTCTCTCATCGCCTTCAGGCCCAGACAGGCTGATCAGCAAACGGAGCAGAGCTGTCCTCTTCTTAAGTAATTACTGGGAAGTCTCTATCCATATTTGATGAAGACCCAAGCTACAATTAAGATGAGCCTTCTGTGGGGGCTTGTGGAAATGTGATTGATAGTTCCCAACACAGTGAGGCTGATGGGTGGCGGGTCAGTGAACTGGCGGCTTCCTCTGCAGAACACCCTTTAACCCCTGCCTGTGGTTGGTGAGTCCCCGTAGGGAGCTGAATATGGATGGTCTACATCTGCTTGTTAATGAATTAAAAGAGCAATTTAGTTCTCCTTGGTTCCCAGAGGAGTGGATTTCATCTCCTTAACGATTGGCCTCCGTGAACCCGGCTCAGCGTTGCAGCATTTTTATCATAAGTTATACCATCAGGGATGCTTATTAGCAATGACTTGAACTGAAGGTTTGAGCAGGTGCAGAGAGGAAAATGCCTGAGGTTAGAATTTGCCTAATTGTTCATATGAAGCTACCGACTTACTGCGCAAGACTAAATTGGGATGCTATCATTGGCCTCTGCCCCTTGAATTGTTGGTATGTTTTCATTGTCTTTTATCCATGTTGCTTGAAGTTCCCCTGCAGGTAAAAAAAAAAAAAAAGAAGTTTTTTTTCCCTTGTTCCTATGAGATTCACTCTACAGAACCACGTTCATGCAGTTTGACAGCAGAAGCTGTTTTCGCATTTATCGATGAAAGAGTTAGGAAAAAAATTCTGCGCTTATCAAAAATGTGATTTATTTAACAAAGCGGTCTCACTACGAGCATAACTTGTGACATCAAAAAAATATTTTGGAGGCCAATTCTGGTTTAATAGAGGAATGATTTTTCAGGGAAATGCAGTTAAAGTCTTTTTTTTTTAGCCTAAAAAATGTCAGAAACACATTACGAGCATTAAGAGTAAGTTTGAATACTTTATTCGGTATGTGGTGGAGACCTTTGAGTCATTTTGTAAATCACTAAAATGCATCACTTGGTTGCCGCCACGTAACTCCTGGAAGATACAAGTACTCGTGGCCAACAGATCAACTTCCAACAATACTCATATGGTTTTGACATCCAATATAAAATTATAATATAAAAGAATATGTCCGGCCCACATCATATTTAGGGTTTTTTTTTCCCCCTCTTGTATGTTGAAATGCATTTGGGATTTTTTTAATATTTGGGTGTTTTTTGCAGTCAAAGAAAACAGTTTAGATCCACGATTATCAGTTTTCATTTGAATTTTATACTGTTCCAAGTTCAGTGAATAACCTTTAATGCTATTAAGGCAAGAGTTGTAAAAGAGTGCTGTACGGTATACTGCCAAAAGAAAAAGAAAAGTAATGTCAATTACAGATATATAAGAGCCTTTTTCTATGAACACAGGGTTAACAACATCCAGCTTTTTGGCAGCAGTTGAAGTAAATGAAGCCTTGAAAGTTGATCCAAACATTTCCTAGCGGAGTCTCAGCTTTTACTGATGACTTAGAAGCTGTCTGTCTGTGTGTCTGTCTCTGTAAAAGCAGCGTTGGAGCAGACTCTTACTACACCCTCTTAAGCATTATTTTGATAAGACAATTTTCTGACAGCTGCGTGACGACGGCTTCGAGCAGTTTCAGAGTGTCCAAGTCAGCAAGTATCAGTTCTAACTGTAAGACTCGCTGCAGGTTTGACAGGTCGAGTGGCAGCGGGATAAATACATGGCTAAATAAGAGGAGGAGGCTTGTCTGGACCATGAAAATAGATTGAGACATTAAACTATGCAAAATTTCAATAAATTAAAAAAAAAACAGGAAAAATGTGGGTGTTCTTTAACTTTTGAGCAGTATTATACATGCACACGGCTAATCTATTATGCCGTTATAAGCACATCACTGCATATTCTGTGGTTCAGTTTTGGTGTTCCTGATGCACTCATGTCATACCACCATAGCATGAAACTTTCATGTAGTGTTATTGAGACCCACTCCACTGGTGTCAAATCAGAAACCTCATCGCTGCCGAGTATTTCACTGATGAGTCTGTATGCGGAGAAGAGGGCTTCAAATGACATTGCAGGAACTTCAGAATTCATCTTTAATAGAGATGAAAACACAAAGCTTTGGAGCGGGTAATTGGATAAAACTTCGCTGCACGTCAAGCTTCTCAGGCCTCACTTCATTTTATGATAATGATAATTGAAAGATGTGAGGAGGAAGGAGTAAATGACAAAACTGGATTAACCAAATGCCCATGCCGGGTGTTAAATTCACTCTGGTTACACTTGTGCAATAGCTGTTCGTATAGCGCCAGGCCTCTGGTTATAGCACACTGACTCGCTTACCGCCCTCTTAATCAAATTCTTCCCTCTCAATTGCATTTGCAGTGGTTTAAAATGTGTTTCTGGTCTGGCACTATTAAAACGCTCCCCCTCAGGTCAGGATACGCTCCAGCTATAGAACAAAATACCTTTACTGTTTGAGGCCAAAGGAAATTCATAAATATTGTCATGTTTATGAGCTCAAATATGATTATTTTCAATTCTACAAGCATGTTTATTTACTTGCATTATTGGTGTGCAGATCTCCCTGTGACGCTGAAACACACACGAGCGTCAGCAGAGTGACGTGACGCATGTAAACGTCCACTGCTGAACTTGTTTTTTTACTACTAAATGCAGTTTGTGCAGCAAGAGTTTCATCTAATCTTGAATCTTTGGGAAACTGAGCTGAGTAGCATTGAAAAGTTGGAGCCAAAGTTTAATATTTAAAAAAAAAAAGGAAAAACAAATCCAATTTACCACTTCATTTGAGTTGATAATTTTGAATGATTTATTTTCCAGCAAAGTTATTGTTGATGAGTAATTATTATGTTCAGAACAAGTAACATTTCTTGTATTTCTCCATCCATTTATCTCCATATAATTGCTATAACATTGTATCTTTGAAACTTTAGTTTTGGTAAAGTCCTCTAAGCTGGAGTTTGTACTGTGCTTGTCCAGAACGGAGTCATGAGATACTGTACGTCAACACTGTCGTTATTCATTAATGTGCGCTATTAAAACCTGTAATTTTGGACAAGCTGTCAAAATAGAATATGTACCGTGTACAGAAGGCTGTAAAAATATTCTTTTCTTTTTTTAAACCACCATAAAATTACACCAAAAAATATTCCCCCGCCTGTGCAGTACTGTGGTTGCTGTTTTGCAAGAATCACATTTATTAAAAAAAAAAAAAAAGTAGATTTAAATGTAAATGGACGGTACAACAACACACACAAAGCTGCGCAGCGGCGGGTCACATTGGTGGATTAAATAACCCTTGAAGCAACAACACAAGTCAACATGCGTAGTAGAAAGACATCAGATCTGTCCATGCTCTGATCGCCAGCACTGGCTGCTCTCTCCCGTTCATCAGTACAGAGACGGCTGCTGTCTTTATGTCTGGTCTCCTCTGTCTGCCATGTCATGCATGTGATGACATTAAGGGGACCCGCAGAGAGTTGCTCTTGCTAAGTGTTACTGCTTTGTTACAGCACTTGTAGGCTCACTGACCTGAACCAAAGGGTCTCGCTGGTAAGAAACCAACACATGACAGACGCCCATCGGGATTCAACCTGACCCTACCACACCACCTTTAGCACGCCACTCAAAAATCTCAGTAAATCCATTAGCTCCTGAAGTAGGACGTTGAAGATACAAGATCTACTTGAGGTTATATACCGGTGCAATGGACGTGCTCATGTTCACCGCCAGACAAACTAGCTAAGACAAGTGGGCTTGTTTACTCCAAACGGCCTGATCATCAGACTGCTTGTGTTTCTTTATGTGATCCCAGATTGAAGATTTCATTCATCACTAACGGAGCAGAAAAGAACTGTCAAGTTAGAACAGTCAAGCATATGGCAAGAGATTTTTGATCCCCTTACAGCAGCACCTGGGTGGGTGTCAACAAGACTGACGAACCCTTAATATGGATTTTTCTCACATGAGAAAAAAAAATTGCATTATGTGCACGCATGCATGTCTGAATGTGAACGTGTACATTTTGCAGTTGTCTTTTGTAAGAAACAGTCAAGGAAAACAGTCTTGAGCATCTGCACAGAGGCTCTTTGCTAAATCAATAACGAGTCCTAGTCTAGACAGTGTGTGTGTGTGTGTGTGCGTGTGTGTGTGTGCGTGTGTGTGCGTGCGTGTGTGCGTGTATGTGTGTTTTGATGCTGTGAGAGAAGCTGGTTGATTTGTCAACAGCTAATGTCCAGGACTCCACCAGGAACAAGCTGACAGATCGTGCTCTTTCTATCTGACAAAGTTTCAAAGAGACTAAGCGAGGATGTGAGGAGGAAGTAGAGCCAGGAAGGATTGGGCGGCTATAAGGGTTGAGAGCCAGAAGATTTAGAGCTCTTATATCAGCCATTATTGCTACTCCTATTCTTGAGTTCCCTAATTTCCCCCTAATGGAATCCTCACCCATCACTGAGCATACGGATCGCCTGTTAAACAGAGCCTCTCTCAACCAATCATCACAAGGCTCATAGCTGTCAACCGCCTATCAGATGTGAGGAAAATGAGAATTTCTGAGCATGATGAATCTAAAAGAGGTGTTTGGAAGAAGTTCACAAGTTAAAAAAAAAAAGTCCTCAGAGGCAACAGGGATTAAGCAAAGCATAGAAAATTAGGCTGGTTGAGATATTATCTTTAAACGGGACAAAATTAGATTGCTGTGATACCTTTGCTGCATATTAAAAAGTAATAGTGCTATTCATATCTCAGGAGCCTCGTTTTATTTAACAAATGAAGATCATGAGCTGCCAGTTAATAGGTGCAACCACAGAAGTTATAACCAGTACAAATCTGAAAACCACCGTACTGTTAAAAATTCGATTCATATGTTTCTGTTTTAGTAAAGCCATAATCCAAATCGCCCTCATCCTCTGCCTGGTTCCCAGCAGAATGAAGTAAACCTGAAATACGTATATCACCATCTTCAATATTCCTTCATTGGCAGAACCGTGACAACACGGCGAGGCCTCGCACTGAAAAAGAGGAGCAACGAACGCAAGGTGCTTGTTTACACAAAGGCCACGCCTCCTTCCTCGCTGTTTTGAAGCGTCCCAGCAGGCTCTTAACACGATTATGAATCCATAGTTAATGAGCGCGTAAAAACACGGCAGGGATTATCAACGTGTAGCAGAGGCTTCCATTGTTGGCTGCGCAGGAACACAGAGTCACTTGTTTCTGAGTAGGTTGAGACTCTTTGGGCTGTGGCCACCTCACTTTCTGTCTCTCTTCTTTTTTTCTTTTTTTTTTTTTGCTTTCCACCCTCAGTTTAGAGGCAGGAGGCCAGAGAGCTCCTGCAGTGTAACGTAATGTTAAATTAATCTGCCATGCTGTAAATCTGTTATGAAGTTTAAAAAAGCCCATACGGGACCAGTGGGGTGAAAAAGAGAGCGAGAAAGCAAAGCATCAAAGGAGAGGGAGCTGCCAGTGATAGTGGAAAAAGTCCCTTCCTCTCTCACAGATTCCGAAGTCCGGGCAATTTAGACGAGCGGTTTAATTGCTGTCAACTTCACCTGGCATGAGTCAGCTACCGTGACTCCAGACGGAGGGAAGAGAAGAAGAGAAATTACAGGGAGTGCAAAAGTGGATTCATGTGGTTGAGGGGGGAAGAAAGGAGAGAACATGGCTGGACTTTGTTGGAGAGCAGAAGACAACAGTCAGGCATTGTAGTAGTCAAAACTTTTTCAGCTAAGGACCCCCAAAATAAAGGTGCCAGGAAATTGTGCCCTCCAAAAGATGCACATATTAAACTCTGTCCACAAACAGCCACATTAATATTGATTCAAATGCTTTTTTTTTTTTTGGAGAGATACTTTTAAGAAACAAACTAGATCTATTTATTTATTTTCATTTCTGGAAATCATCTCTTAACCCACCAGGAGGCCCCTATGATCCGCAATGACTGAATGGACTCGTTCCAGTCTGAATCATGGTGGTCTTTCACAGCCACTTTGTTCAGGTGTTTACATTTAGGTGAGGATGAAGAGAAACCCTGGCAGTTTCAAAAGTTCCCAGCAAAAGGCCAAAGAATCTGCTGTTGCTCAAACATGTGGTTTAATCCCAAATCTAAATTATGAGTGTGTGTGTGTGTGTGTGTGTGTGTGTGTGTGTGTGTGTGTGTGTGTGTGTGTGTGTGTGTGTGTGTGTGTGTGTGTGTGTGTGTGTGTTCTTTGGTCGGTAATGAACCAACCAGAGAAAGCAGTTTCCGAAACCCTTTAATCGCCTCTTACAAACTAAGTGTGGCAACATGTTTTTTGTTTCTGTTGCATTCTGCAAGTATTTGGACCCTTCCCCCAGCAACTTTATCTTCACTTCTTAATTGAGCAGTTGTTTGCCAGAGACTAATCTCCAAGGCTTGTGTATACAACAGTTGTGAAAGATGCTGCAAATTAAAGACTTATCTTAATCCTCCTCGCTCTCCCTCTCCCAAAAACATTAGCCTTTCAGATCAGGACAATTCAAACTGAATGTTCTGTGTCTGTGTGAAGGGAGAGTAAAACTCCTGCATCAAACCAGAATTAGCTGCTGTTAAATACGCGTGTAAGACAATACCAGCTCCACGTCAATGTCAGGATACGTGTTCATACGCGCGTGAGCACGGTTAAGCCAAATTTGACCGCCTCCAAGTGCGCGTATGAGTGAAAACACAATAGTATCTAATGTAGCAATTTTATGCTACGCTGCAAGACCCATCAGTACCAGTGTCTCAGGTGTACTGTGGTCTCCTGACAAGCTATGAACACCTGTCTCCCCAATCCTCCCAATTAACCTGCAGACTAGCGTCCAGCTTGAGTTACATCCAACAAGGCTGGCCCATCCTTTATCCTGGCGCGTCAGCCTGTGCAATCTTTGAATCAGGGTAACCCGATCCCTGGCTGAGGGTCTGGGTAGGAGACAGGTCCGGCCAGCACTTGCCTTTTGTCTGAAGCTACTGTCTCTCCGCTTCCACCTCCATATATTTCTATCTCTTGTGATGCAGTGCACATTCTGGTTTTATCCCTTACTCAAGCTTGTATTCCAGTCACAGATGTAGTGAAGGGACAGGTATTAAGCTGTGATTTATTTATTTGAAATTGAAACCAGACCACTGCCTGGAGCCTGTCATGTGACTTGACTGCGCATAGCTCAACTCAAAGTCTTACACGTTTGCTCCAAATACGGCCGCGTCCCCGATGACCACGCTCGTTCGTATCGATCTCTCCGATATCAATTTTAAAAGACACCCTGAGGTTTATATCAAGCAACTCCCTGGAGACGAACAGCAGAAACATATGAGAACAATATATGTACATACAAGGCCAGTGGCTAGCGGCCAGATAAAGTGTCAGTCTATTTCTATCCCTGTGCCTTTAGGCAGCAACGATTTGCCACAGAACCTTAGCTGCTCTTTGCTTGATTCCACTGATCCTATAAAGCAACAATGGAATAAGAAGAAAAAAAGCCTAAAGACAATGGAGAAGAAGAAGGAGGCAGCAGGTGAAAAGGTCTTGAGGGAATGACTATTACAGCATGTGGAGAGCGGCTTCACTCCACTGGCTACTACTGGTGAGGATTTCTTGATTCATCTTTCTATTTTCTTATTTCCTTCAATTCAGTAGTCAAGTGTCAGTTCACAAAAATTAAACTGGCGAAACTGTACATGCATCTTGTCCACCACAAAAGCATCTTCTTCCTGAGACGGGTCTGCTTATAGACGCTCAGAACCCAGGAGGAGGGGAAGTTTCCTGTTTTTATGCGTGCAATGTTGTTTTTAAAAGCTGTAACAGCCGCAACCAATATTGTCCAAAAAAATCCACGCATACTTTATCATTCCAAGAAGATGATGAAAAACGTATGAAGAGCATCCAGAGGGTTACAGGTCCCGTGAGTACTGTTGAAGGAGGCTAAGGGGAGGATGATGAGGGGTACAGGAATTCTGGAAGAGGCGTAAGATGAGCCGAACAGTCGGAGGTCTGCATCAGAGAGATCGTTTGATAAAGAAGGGGTTAGGGTGTCCTGTGTAAATGTTTAATCACTGTCTGGGCTTGTGGTTGTTAACCTTCTTGACAGTGGACTAGTGATGGGAGAACCAATGGTACCTTTGTCTAAACATTTGGGCAAATACCTTATCACATCTTAAAGCCTGGAGGCTAACCCTCCTCCAAGAGCCTTAATGGGCATTGAACATAGCACTCTTGTGACAAATACAACAGCTGTTAGCGTCAGTGACACACTTCAGCTCCCATCACTCAGCAGTACATAGTTTCAAATAACGTGCATATGATTTAGCCATATATGCATTTCCAAGTCAGTGCAGTGGCTTGAAGAAAACACTCATAAGATAGGGTTTCTTATGAACAAACATCTATTTCTCACCTTTTAACTTTTACTGACAAAGTGCAACTATAGTGCCCATTCTGTCTATTTGATGACACTGATAATACTGACGCCTGGGAGATTTAAACCAGATCTCTGAGTCTGGTATCAGTTTTAGTCGAGTCAAAGCTACTGCATCCCTCGGGAGTCAAATTTTATTTTTTTTTTTTGGAATGAACATAACACATTGTAAACCCATGAGCACAAGCAGGCATGTGGCTCTTCTAGCACAGATGGACACTCCTTTCCTTCTCAGTAGAAATTGCTGTATTTTCCGGATAGTTTTGACAACGCTGTAGTTAAGGTCTGGTTAGGTTTATGCGCAAAACCTGCTTGGTTAAGTTTAGGGAAGATCGTGGTTTGGGTTAGACTAAAAATAAATGACGAAAATGCTCTGATGTCTTGCCCCTGGGTCATAATTATGAGCATTATCTGCTAATTGTACTGTTTTCATAGGTATAAGTAAGAATAGTGAATGATAACAAGCTGTCGGAGGTGACAGCGATCGCTTAGCCACCAGCAGAGCTTAGCGGGACCCAGATAAACGTATAGAATTGTCCGAGAGGTAAAAGGTAGAGTCTTGATCAGACACTTGATGAATGGCCATGTGACTCATGGAAATGACCTTAAACAAGTCGAAAGAATGGTCGGACCTGGCTTGTCCGTACCACCGCAAATATTTAAACACACAAACATTCGAGGCATGACTCACCTCCTTTCCCACCATGCAGCTGTTCCATTATGGCAATCTACTCTTGAATCTACAACAAAAAAATAAAAGGTCTCAATGCGCTCATAGAAAACATTGTGAGACCACAAAAAAAAACAACAAAAAAAAAAAACGCCCAACCACCCACCTTCAGGATCAGTGGGGAGTTTGGAGTGGTGTCGAGAGTTTTCTGGATGGTCCAATATTTTTACATTTGGGTTTTTGTCACAGCCTTGTTGTTAATGTAGCTGTTGGACAAGAGTGAGAAACTCACAGATGTAAGTACAGATGACAAAGTATCTACATTTAACAAAAAAAAACATTAACTATCAACTAATCAAACCCAACTCATAGACATACATGAAAGACAACCAAAACCTTCTGAATTCTGAGTTACACGGTGATACAATACTGGTTGAAATGACATGCAAACTCAAACACTTTCAATAGAACTTAAATTGGAATCCATTCGATTTGGATCCAAAAACCCCAGGACACAAACAGGAGTTAAACTCCCATCTCCCAGACTTGAGTACAAAAAAAACACTTAAGGTTAAGTTTTTTGGGGGGAAAAAGAACATCTGGAAGGTTAAAGTGACATGTGGTGTTATATACGTGACTTAAATAGTGCCTCAACATCTGTCTCCTGCTGCAAAATCCAGTGATTGTTGCTACCAACCGCTACACCAACCAGCTCCCTAATGTGGCCTTTCTTGTGTTTTACCAACAGTAACCACCGACTGTTGCATGACGTTGTTGAATCAGGGGAATTTGTTGAAAAAGGATCCTAATTGATTTACATTGGCATTGTTTCCATGGAACACATTATGTGGCGGCACCATGCAATCCGGTGTTTAGAGGTCGTGGTCACTTCACATAATTTTTGTGAGATCGCCCTGAACAAATATTTAAAGTTAGTAGTTTGTTTTTTTGGTGAGGGTGAATGAGTGAAATTGTTTTACATGAGGGCTGCGTTGTAAAAACAAAGAGAGGGAGGAAGGAATAACCGGGCAAAGAGACAAGTCGTTACACTATGAATATAAATTCATAAAATATTGAAATATTGTATAAAATCTTAAAAACAAAACAAAGGAATCTGTTCCAGATATTATTCCATATTGAATGAATATTGTCAGCACAGATCTGGGATCATACACATGCTACCTTGTGGGACTTGAGTGAGCATGCTCTCCCTTAAGTCCTCACCACATTGTTGCTCGTGCAAGCATCAGTGTCAGATTAGCTTCTTTCGTCTATGACGCCATATGCAAACTATGCCCCTCCTCCCCCCACCACACGGACACTTTGCATGGCATGCATACAATTTCCATGTTATTAAATATCATTACTGCATGACAGCTTACAGTGGCTGTCTGAAGACAAAGTTTATTTTCTTGGAGAATGGGAGACAGTTTAAAAAAAAAAAATTTCCCCCACCTCTCCCATGGGTGATGTTTTCCAAAGTGGACTCGCTAAGGCGTAGCAAACAAGAGTGAATGCCCAGGCTGGACTGTGAAGAAAGGCAGATCAATGAGACAGCTCAGCAGCTCATGCATAGCAGCTTTGTGGAGTCTTCTGTGGACAGTTCTGCTTTAGAGACCTGAAATCAGTTTTTGGTGTGTTTTTGTGTGTGTGTGTGTGTGTGTGTGTTGGAGGGGGGGGGCGTCTTATCAGCTGTGGATCCCCTTGCGCATGAAGCATGTCACATAGTGAGATGGTGGTTCAGTGAGTGAGGTGTGTGTGTGTTTGTGTGTATGAGTGACAGAAAAAGACAAACACGGAGGGATTACAGTAAAACCACTTCAGTCTCACATAGGTCGGTAGTAGCTGGAGTTTGGAGAGCAGGAGAAATAAAACAAACCTGGTTCATGTAAACCCACAACAATCACTACTGCGACATTTTTGAGAGAAATAACGTTTCAACAATTTTCCTGACTGGGAGGAAATAATACCTTCTGTACACAATTCCTTCAGATCTGCTTTGCATATTTTTCTGCACATCAGCCATCGCATTTGAGGTCATACTCCAGGGCTGACGATTAACTTCACATTTGTTAACATCACATGTTTCGTGGAACATTACGTCAAATGTGGATATCACATCCAGAATTCTGCTGTGGCTTAACTAAGTGAGAGCAGATGGGGACACAGGTACATTGCCAAAGAAACAGAAGATCCTCTGGAAACATTTAAGACTCCTTTTCATCACAATAAAGTTTCACAAGACAGGAGAAGGGTTATTACTATTGTAAATAGGTGTAGGTATCAAATGCACCGTAATAGTTTGCAATGAATCTTCACGGAGAAAACAATGTTTTTCCTGCTCCATTGAAATTGAGACGACTTATAAACACAGAGGATAAAGTGTCAAATATGCATTTTTAACAGGTTGTATGACCCTTTTTTGCCATGCATATGGGGCATTAAATTCAAATTATGCTAAATGAAAAAAAAATCTGAATACCCTAAAAAGAGAAGTCAATCAGAAAAGTTCTACTCACAAAAGATAACAATTACCTGGGTCCATTTACATATAGACAAGCATTTTGCAGCAATTTTCACCCATGTCCGCAGGTGCCAGACAGCTTGATGGAGTCTCGCAGTTAGCAATAATGGTAATATACCATGAGTGGGGGCTTGAAAATGTAAAATTAAAGTGAAAAAAACCTGCCATTGGCACCTAATCAGCAGTTGAGAAATGTCAATCAGGCTGGCACAAAGCATTTTGGAGACCCAGTAAGTGTCTCCAAAAGTGTCTGTTTTACTCCTTTTGTCTTGTGCAAAGTCACCACTTCAGTTCACTTCAACTTTAATTTGCTTCTAGTCACCAACAACGAACTTTTATTGTCCTGAATTATTGACAAATACTGACTCGGAGCCCAGGAGAGTGAAAAAATGGACATGGCTTCTCTATCTTTAGGTTGAAGAATTCCGGTGTTACAGGGATTGCCATTAATCTGTAGGGTTTCCAAAACTCTCTTGGTAAAGCAGATCAGGAAACTATTTGTGTATATTGATCATTTTTGAGAATCAGGAAACTAGTTAAATAATTAGTTCATGAGGTGCATGAGTGGACGGCAACACAAACTTTGGGTCACCGCTTCTCTTCTGCTCAGGTCCCAATTAAAGCCGCAAGCAGTGGTGAGCGGGGCCTCGCAGCCACCACCAACTTTATTTGGTGTTACTGCTCCGTAGAGTCAGAGGGATGTGAAACCTAATAATATTTGAATTTTGCATGGAGTGGATTAATGCGTTCTTTGTGATCAAAATGTTACTCCCTGCATCCACTAGGTGGTGCTACAGAAGATGTAATTGGTTTAAATCGAGACATAATATTCAAATGACATGTTTCGCTATTATTTGATTTAAGCACGTAAGATATCTACAGGCCAAGGGTCCCATTAAAGGTGTGAAAAAATGCGACCAAGTTGCAACAGGTTCCATGACAAAATATCGAAATTGGCTCTATTTTTCAAGTGTTTGTGGAATTTCACGGCGTGGAGACGCACTTACTCGCCTCTGGAAAAAGATATTTAAATTTTTTTTAAAAACGTGTCAGGAAAAGAAAGGAGAACAAGTCGCTTTCAGGTATAAAATAGCTGTTCTTTATCCACAAGTGGCACATTCTTCACCTCAGTGAATATTTCTCTGATGAAGATATGACATTCATGGGGAAGTGCTGCTGCAAGTTGAGGGACCTGTAAGTCATTCCAGGTAGTGAAAGATTTACTTTGCAGCTACAGCACCTGCATCTCTTCTCATTTGTCTCCTCGGACATATTTGTGGTCGTGCGAGATCAGCGGCAGAAGTCTGGATGTTTCTCTGAAGAAAAGGGATTTAGCTCCTTGATCAAACTGAGCTTCCCTCTATTGTTTACAGTGCATCCCTTTATAGAGGAAATAAGAATAAGATCCACGATATTTGACTGCGGCTATCACAGCCTTACTCTTTTCTTATAGAATGCTTTATGTTCACAAGTGAGATAGTATGCAGTGGATTACACACACACACACACACACACACACACACACGTGCGCGCTATCTCATGCTGTTCCTTTATCTCCACAGCCCAATGATGAAACAAACAGGCTTGCACTCAGCAAGATGCATGACTTCTCTACTTATCTCGGTGCATTACAAAGAATCATGTTGAACTTTTTATTCCAAGCAATGTTGTGACATGAGTCCACTTTGCAAAAAGAAACCCATGACAACTGTTTGTATGTAGAAGACAGTGAGTGATGATCTACAGTACAAGATATCTTTTGGTTTTGTGTGCAGCAGTCAGACTGTAACAACTTGTCTCGTGCATGACACTCAACAGGAGTCCTTAAATATAGGGGTGATTCTATGATCCCATTTCAGGCCAGAAGTCTTTTATTGACCAAATAGCATCCAAACAAGTTATATGCTGTCCTGTCAGAGCTAAGGACGTGTTCTGTGTGTGTGTGTGTGTGTGTGTGTGTGTGTGTGTGTGTGCGTGCGTGCGCGCGCGCACGCGTGCCTCTCGTCTACTGGTGGGGAATAAAAATGCGCAAGTATAAATTTGCCTCATGTAAAAGATGGCAGAGGAATCCTGAGTGAAATATATGATTTTCAATGAAACAAGCACAAAAAAAGTTTTCCACTGCCTCATCCTGCATGATGTCAACCACTAAGAGCACACATTCAGGTGGTAAAAGGTGCTGTGTTAAAGCTGGCTGTTCTATTCTGAACATTTATCGATGCTTCTTTTGCAGACAGATTCAGGGCTTCCTCTGACTCAACTTTTCTCCTGAATGTTGGGAGCAACTACGTCTGTTAGATTTGAGTGACATCCTGGTGCATTGCATTGGTTTGGCATTTGTTTTAGCCTGTTGCTATTGCCTTTGTGAACAGATGCAGAAATCCCACAACAGGTGTAATGAACACAGACATGAGTGACGGCGAGAACAGCTGAAGAGCCGGGGGTCCTGGTCTGAACGCTCCATGTCATAACCTGAAACTCTCTGAGGAGATGGGTCATGCTCTCCAGTCAGGTGACCACCCATCTTTTACCCCCAGAGCTCTGCTCTTGAGCTGACTGGTAGACCCCTTTGTTTCTACACACCAGACATTCAACCTGTCACCCTCTGGCTCCACCACTGATTTGGCTCTGCTCCCTAAGACTGGATTACTGCCCATGATGTCCATATTTCTGCTGCCTGTTCCTCCCCCAGGAGGTCTGGATCCCCCCGCTCAGCCCCTGAGTACTCCCTGGGTCCCTGCCTGCTGCCATCACCTTGGCTTGCACCTCATTTGCTGCCATCCAGGTCCAGCCCCTAAGGTGATCAGGTTTGTGGCGCCCACCTTCACTTCGTATTTTTAAAGTATCTGGCGCTCTGCTACATTCTTCTACAATCAGGTGCCTGCGTGAAGGACGTAACATAACAGCAGCCAAAACACGAGTTTCAATACCTCCATCTTTTCCTAGGAAAATCTCACATCATTCATCTACTGACTTCTCTCCCTCCTGTAGGTTTTGACCTCTTGACCTCTAGTCAATCCATCTGCCTGGCCTCTGCTGTATCAGGATTATACCAAGATGTTATAGCCACTACCCCACTTCTGTTTTCATCTGCTACAGATCAGATGAAGTGATTACAGTCTGCTGTCGTAATTCCAGTTCAGCTCACTCTGTGTCTAATAAATCTCTCATTCTCTGCAATCTAATTACACTCCGTACCCTTGACTTCTATTCCGTACTGAAACTTACTCAAAATTGCTGCAGTTTTCTTTCAAGAATCCTCTCTCTTCTACTTAGTTTTGGTTGTTTTATTTTGAAATCGCATCTTTCTTTTTCTTTTCTTTTCTTTTTTTTTAATTGTGCGTAATAATCCTGTTTGCTACAATTGTTTACTCTGGATAATTGAAATGTGGATTATCACAGGGAATTTTCTTCGTAACTATCCGCTTTTGTGCCATTGCACATGATAGTTTGAAACTTAATGGTAATCCTTTTAACTCATTTTCCACAGATTTTTTTTGAAGCGTCTCTCAATGTTTGAACCTTGTGGAGTCAGTCTGTGGCCCCACACACCACTGTGGGCGCACGCACACACAGACACACACACAGACACACACACACACACACACTGTTCTCTGTATATATCTTTTAAACCATTGCATAACATTGATTTTTATCTCTGGAGATAAATGTATTACTTTTTATGCACCCTTACAATTTACTTTAAAAAAGTATTATCCATGCCGGCATATTAAATAAGCAGCCAAGTTTTTCAAATTCTCTTCAAGTCTGGCCAATTGTTCCACTTTGAAAAGTTTGGAGATGTATTAATGTAGGTTGAGGTCATTGTTTTGTACTGCAATAATAAAAAATAAAAAATCACGCCAGCATCGCTGAAAAGAATCGATCAGATCTACAGCATCAACTCTGCCGGAATCAGACAATTTGGAAAACTCGGACTGGTTCTTTATTCCCAATCTGGATCTACATTTTCTTTCCATCAATAGGAAAAGGCAATGAATTAATGATTTTTAATTTCAAGTTGCATGTGCTTGATGAACCAAAGAGTAACATTTCCCTGCTCCTCCTCTCTGTCGCTGTCCTGCAGCTTACAGCATCTCAAATTGATATTTCATGAATATCAAGATGGAGTTGATTCTCCTTTGGGAGATGTTAGCAAAGAAGAACATCTTCCGGTTCTGCATGAACGGCTCTGCTGCTGTGGACTGATTCATAGCGGAGGGATGACCCCTCCACCATCATGTTCCTCACCCCCCAGCTACGATCCTTTCTCTGAAATCATTCCCACCCCCACCCCACTGTCCTTTTGGTACCACAAACAAAATTCTTCTTCTGTTCTCTCATCCTCCTCCTTCTACTGACCACGATGGGATTAAATGATAATTCACCCTTTATTCCCTTTGGAACGGTTAAGGGTCCAATTCCACTCTTGCATGTCTGATCCTCTTATATCAGTGAATTCACTGACATGTTTTCAAAATTCCTTCCCTTTATTTCCCTGTGCTGCTGTGCTTCTAAAGCCAAACATAGCTTTCAGGGTGCCAACAAGTTGTGAACATGGTAATAAGAATGGTGGAAACCTCAGATGGAGGAGGAAATCTGTATATCGTTGGTTTTCAAACATCAGATGCTGCGGCATGGCAATAAGAAATAAAATGATAAAGCAGTAATTATGCTCGATGCAGACAGATTGTTTCATTTGAGGCAAACTTCTAAATTCTCAGAGAGGGAGGAGGTGTCTTGTCTCACATCTAATAGCTGCGGCTGCTTGTTGAGTGATAGTCTAAATGTATTTACTCCACCCAGCGAGCAGGAACAGTGTGTTGCACTGAACAACTAATAAAGCCGCTCACTTAGCTGGTCTTCCATCAACAGCCTACCAACTCAGCTGAGTTGAGTCACGTTCAGACTCACTTATATTATCAACATGCTTTGCAAAGTTTTAGATGAATTCATTTGTTTGATTTTTGATTTACTTCATTTCTTCTCACTCCACGTAGACTAATCCTTTCTTTCCATATTAGGGCACCAGGAAGATAAAACTTTGGAAAAGTTTTATTACAACAATGAAATGTTCCTCACATGTTCGTGTCGATCGGATAAATATAAACAGAGTTCTTGTGGGATGAACCCTTTTACGTTCGAGTGCATCTAGCTATCAGGTACATATAAAGATTGTCTCTAGTTAAGACTTTCTCTTCTTTTATATGTTTTTACAGCTCTTTTCTACTGTAAGTTTATGCTTCTTGTCACTTCTAAAGCCATACAGCCCTGGGACAACAGGAAGCTTATAGAAATCTGCCTTGCCTCTCTGTGACCTGGGCATCAGGTTCTGTTGTTGGTGGAGGAGGAGGAGGAGGACAGTAGGCAATGTTACAAATCATGCAAGCACATGGAGCAGCGATCAATAGGGACAGCTGTAGTCAATCTTGTTTATTACTCCTTTTGCAATTTCAGAATTCAGATTTTGTGGCAAGGATGAGAGATGAATGAGTGGGTGCAGCAGAGCGAATGCCACAGATTACCCAAACGGCGAGGGAAGAGCATGGAGAGGGAGGTGGAGGAGGCAGTTGCTATGGAGATGATGATAATCCTGGACATGCTCAGATGGTGTTTTGTTCTCCCCCAGCATACAGGCTGTGGAGAGACATACACAGACACAAACAGAACAATATGTGGTTAATCTTCACTGTATGCCTCGCTGACTCCAGACAAGTGTGTAGACACGGCGGCTTAAAGATCAAATAGAGGCTGGGTATGTTTGTCTCAAGAAAAAAAAAACAATGCGTGGTGCAAGAAACTTCAAAATCGCCATTGTTAGAGACGAGTAAAAGCAACTCAACATGACTTGGTCACACTTGGGGTTTATCAGGTATCAAACCAGACCAATTAAAAAAAAAGAGAGAGAAAAAAAAGAATCACCGAAAAACACAGCAAATTTATACACCGAGTCACAGACAAAAGCATGCAAGCATGGCATGTGCGCAGCGGTGAATTTAACTCAATTTAATCCCACTTTATTCTTTGGCTATATAGCTGGGTGTCTATAGCTTGCAGTAAGCGTTCAGTGAAACATGCAATCAAAAGACAGGAGCGAGTGATACTGAGCTTCAAGGGCAAGACAAGAAAACAGCCAGCAAGCCAGTGACAGTGTGACAGAGAACCAGAGGGCAATTTCAGGGCATCACCAGCCACTGAGTGATAAAAGCTGCAGCTCTTGTGTGTTATTGATTCGGTATTTGGCCCTCTTGCATATGCACACTTTACAAATAAACATACTTTCTTTTTCCTTTGGTTTAAAAAATCTAAGAATTCCATGTTGCCCCCCCCAAAAAAAAAGTGAAAACAACAATGAACGCTACAAACAGCTTGTCGTTGATTCAAAGTGAGAGTGGCTGTTAACTATTTGTTTTACTTGACAAGGAATCGTATAATTTAGTGTTAATGTGTAAAACTCTTGATGGATTTTAAAAGACAAGTACTTTAAATACTTATTCAATTAGAACGTGGCTAAAGTAATGAAGTCTTAACATGGTGGATTACCTGGTCTCCTGTTGTCCGGGTTTTTACCAGGATCCTCAGAGTTGTTGATATTCCCGGTGGGAGGGGCTGAGATCTTGTAGCTGTATGTTGGTTATCAAGTGCAGGAAGTTGCATCCTAAATAAGAAAAAGATTTCAGCGATTGTGACAGCCCTCATGCTTATGCAGGGCCTGATGTTGTTGTTCGTGGTTTTCCTGTTTAGTATCTCCGCTGTCTTGCAGGTTACTGGGGGAAGGCGGGGTTAATTATTCATACTGGGAGCACCTGGCCAGTCTCCCAGGAGGTATTAAAGCTGTGGCTGTCAGTCCTCGTCCCCCTCTCTCACTATCACGTGTGTGGACCACGGCTTGGCTTGGTTGGCTCATAGCGATAAGATCCACCACCATGCTTCCGTCATCTTTATGTTCATGAATGAAAACCTTTCTAGCGCAGTGTCCTCTGATTTTGGTCATAACTCAGTGGAATAGGATGCAATTAGTTGCCAAACCCTATCGATTTGTGTCTTTCTCTCTCAAGGTGATGATGATGGTACTGAGATGTATTTTCTCTTCTGAAAATAACGAAGGTAAAACAAAACCCTCCAAAAATGACATTAATTCATTACTTTATTAAATCTGCAATTTCATTGGCTATGTTATGGCCTTAACCTGGAGTAGTGGGATTCACCTCAGCAGACCAAAGCCTTTTCCTGGTTTCACAACAACTTTAAGTTATTTTTACTGCAGTATCTTAAGACATTGTCCTCCATGCGGTGGATGGTGTATTTCCTAATGTCCTCCTGATATGCTCCTATTTTTCTGTTGTAACATAATATTGGAATGGAATTTCAGCAAGACCTTTTCATTTATTTATTTAGAAATTGTAATTTGGCTGTGTCCTTATCTATGTACTTCATGCACCTGTAACCTTGTGGTACTTCAGTGTTGTGGAATGTGAAGCTGAGACTTCTCCTTGATCGACTGTGTTCTTTTGGGTTATTCATCATTTCTATGTCATTTTGGACAAAAGCATCTGGCGAATGAATACATTAAAAACGCCAATGGTGAATTAAACTGTGGAACAGTATTGAAATTCTGGGATTGTTTAAAATTGAATCAAATGCAAATGCATATTTATGTATGCATTGCACAGACAAGTCCATATGTACTCTGCGAGTGCGTTTGTGTGTTTCCATGTATGTGCCCTGCCTTCGCAAACATTTTTGGCCCCTTTTGCCTTTTATCAGAATGTCTGTTTCAGGCCGAGCAGAAAAAGACTCACAGGGAAAAAGCAAGAAGGAGAGAAAAAGGAGAGAGCCTTCTGCATCCCAATCAGCCTGGCTCACTCAGGCAGAACTGTGCCTAAAATACTGAGACTGAGGTGGTCTCAGCTCCGCCGTCCCATTTCCAATTCACAGCCACCACAGTCCAATGCAATTCAAATAATAACAAATGGGGGAAAAACTGGATAGATACGTGCCACATGCTGAGCTTTCTCACTGACATGAGTCTTGCACATTAGAGCAATAAAGCCAGCGTACGTCAACACAGTCTCACGCCAAACTTATCACATACAGGAGAAATGCATGGTCAGTGGTCCTACAGGTCCAACTACAATAGCTTCAGGCACCTCTTAATTGTTACCAATGTGCATGCTGACTTCAAATAGGAATAGGAGATAATAGTGAGACCACAGTTCAGAAGAAAAGCCTCGTTTTTGGTTAAAACACATCAAATGTAAAACTTCTTGCTGTAAACAGGTTTCAAACCGCCATGCATCTGTCCACACAAGTCTCACTTACTTGACATATATTAAATTTCATTGTATTCTGTCTTTCTAAATAGCCCTGCACACCCAGACAGGAGAAGAGCCACCGGCCAAGCATCAATATTTGACGAGATAGGAGTGAGAACCAGTTGCAAATGGACAGGGAATTGAGTCCTCATCAGGTTTTGCTGCCTGTCTGTAAGACTAAATTCAGGGTTAAGGTCTTTTTGAGTGTAAAAACAAATTCGTGCATAAATGCATTTCATGAATTAGACCCAACAAATGCATTTTTTTAAATTGTTGCAATTTTAGTATGGCCCTGTGACGGACTGGAAACCCGTCCAGGGTGTACCCCGCCTCTCACCCAATGTGGATAGAATTTTAGTATGACTGAGGCAAAGTTAAAGCCACATTGTGTTAAATTTTCAAATATTTGACATCGGCGCCCCCTGTGGCAGTTTGTCGATAGACATAGTCACAGAAAGCAATGAAAAGACCATACCATTTTCCATTAGAATGGTTCCATTTTGTTTTAACTGCATAACATTTTAACACTATTTGGCTTCAGTGTGAGGGAAAGATTCTGGGCTTGGTTTGAAAAAAATTTAAGGTCTGAGATGTAGACTGCAGTTTCCTGTATGAAAGTCAGCCAATCTTTCCACTTCACTTCATAAAGCACACACTACTCTATATTGGCACTGAATGTGACCGCTGCATGTGCTGCTGATTTACTCACCCACTGGTCTATGTCTATAATTTCTTGGGGGACTATTCGAATAACGTATCCCAGATAGGCTAGATCGTTATTGTGCGCTATTTATTTCGTTGCAGAAAGAAGTGACAGTAAAGAAGCGCTGCTGCAGTGACTTGTTCTTACTCTGTGCACAATCGATTCAGGCTAGACTTTTGTAGCTGAAAAGGTTCAGAGTTACAGCTGCATCTTGTGAAACTCCTTTAGCATTGCTCACACAGTTGGAGTCTGCTAACGTGCTCAGGTGGGTGCAGCCCAGCAAGTCTCAGTGTTTCATGTCGGGTTCTCAAGTGAATACAGTTGATTTAGTGTCACTAGCGACACAATTATCTCAGGCAAACTGGTTAATCCTGGGAAATTGTAGAGTGCACAGCACGCTACATATTTGCTCTCCACACCAGTCATCTGTGTCTCACCCAGACACACACACACACACACACACACAGAAACAGGCTTGTCCAAATGCAATTCAAGCAGTTGGCAAATTGAAAACAAATTTCGGTCCAATTTTCACACAATGAAACGGTGGCAGTGGTAATCTGGCCTAACGGCAGCCCACAAAGCCAGGATCAATCTACTCTCTAATCCTATTGTGTTTCGTGTACCTGCTTACAGTGGCTCAGGCTTGTATCTCCATTTCCATTGCATTCCCCCTCCATTATTAAGCACCTGTTAGAACAAGCACATTCAGCTGAAAGGAAAAGCACTCCAGGCTATTAGACCATCGCCTACAGGAAAAGTCGGGTTCATGAAATGTCTTTATTGAAGTGCTAAAGCTTGGATTTGGTTTCCAAAATCCTCTCACTACAGTTCCAGTGACTCTCTATTGTGGGTGTTTGTAGGATAGTGTTCCTACTCTTTCTCTATATTTGTTACTATTCTAAAATGTTCTTGCTGTGTTTTACAGTCACAAGAGGCAGATCTGTTTCATAGATTCTAAAAATAGATACTTTAAATGGGAATCTGAGCTCCCTGTGTATCCCACTTGCATCTTTCTTTTTGTTTGTTGTTTCTTTTTTTCCGTGTAGCGCTAACCTAGGGGGAATAAATGGTGTAACCATCTGGAGCACAAGAATGAACTGGAGTATTGCAGCTTGCTTTTCACTCTAAAAACTACATTTTACAAAGTTGTTTCTCTCGCCCTCTCTCTCTCTTCACATTCTACTAGAAAGCTACTTTGATAAAGATGGAAAGTAGATGAGGACCATTAATTTTATACGAGATGGTTGAAACCCAAAGTTTTTTGATCATTTTTTTTATTTCAAGATTTTTCACAAACCCATTAGAATTTCTTTGCATCTTCTGCAGTCTTTTTCAATGATTTTTCTTTCCATTTTTTTGCCTGTAAAAGGTGAACATGAACCTAAACAGATAATGCGATCTTTTCTGCCTAATCACTTCACTAATCAGTACTTATCATTTCTCCATGCGTGCCACTCTGAGGATTTCTTGTTGAAATCTTTTATACTTCTTAATGAGAAGTACGTTGATGTATGTAATTACCTTTTTAAATAATAGCTTTCTGATTGTGTTCTATTTATTATCTTGTGTGCAAAAGCATCAGAAATCTGACTTCATTCAGGCGGAGCGGGTAAATTAAATTGGGGCATGTCTAGCGAACTGCTGCAGCAGCAACTACTCATCATCGATCTGTCTGGCAGGCTTTTTGCCAATGACACGCACGGCGCTTTCACAGAAGTCATAAACAAACAAGTATTCACCACCCCCCGTAGCTCGACAGTAAGTAACACCCCTGTAAACCTTCACCTTGCTATTTATCTCTTCTTCTTTTTTTTTTTTGCCAGTGCTATCAAACCTATTTCTCAGTGTGCAGCTCTGTTCCTCCAAGTGGTTCAGGAGCATCACCAGGTGCTGGAGCTCTACCTGGCAGAGGTAAAAGCCGGAGCTGGCTGGGAACGGTGCAGGTGTAGTACCCAACCAATGTGTCGGTCCTGATAATACTGCGTTAGGCAGAGCTAAGCCATGCTCAGCGAGGCTGCCAGTGCCCTAACCGGCTGGCTTGTTCAGCTTGTTGTTGTGTCCTCTGTGCTTCAGAGATTTCTTCTGGACGACGGGGGGAAAGAGGGTTCAGATTTGTACTAAAAACAAGTTAGATCTCCTTCATATAGGTTGCATGTCAAAAAAAAAAAAAAAAAAAAAAGGGACCTGAAGATGGAAGTGTGAAGATGGGACGTTCGTAGCATCGTTTCCATGAAAATATTTGTCTTTCGGTTCAAAACGCTCGAAGAAGAATGAAATTAATATCTCAGAGGACTTGTTCTTTCTGTGCATGTTAGTGGTTGCACAGCTAAATAATCCACATCCTAATAATCCAGACGACGTAAACATACATGCTGTTTTTCGATTAATTCTTTCTGCTTCAGAGCTTTTAGACATGTGTCCCAATTTCAAGACTTCCTTCTTGAACATCGCAGTATTTCACCGTCGACAGGATTGACGAGGATGTCCCATTCTTATTGGCACTCTAAATAAGTGCAAAGATGAACACTGACGTTAACTAGAGCCATGGGAAATAAAATACACCGCAAAATTTAAATTCGGAGCGACACCAGGGATAGATTCGTTCCGAGGGCACTGACAATCATTGATTTTATGCAGTTATCGTCACCTTAAATTAAAGAAATTAATAAAATAAGACAAATAAGTGAGTGAAGCATCAGGTTTGGTCAGTGTTAAGTGAGGTGCGTCAGCTTGTGTCGTAGTAAGTAGTAGTAAATCTTAGTTTGTTTCAGTTGCACGATCAGCAGCTACACTATCTCCTCTTTCTTCACAGTTTTTAAAGATACTCATGTGGTGACACTAAAGCAAAAGTGTCAAGTTCCAAAATATCCAGTATTTTCTTCACAAGAGAAATACACACCATCATCATCATCATCTGATTTCATATCTATTCAACATCGAAGCATCGTTAGCCTGAAAACCCAGGAGAACGTCCAGCAGCCATGAGCCCAAAACAAATGTTACTGTGACTTAGACGAGGAAGACACATGAAACACGTCAGTACAGCCTGATGTCCCGCACACGCGTGCTTACATGCCCTCAGGGGTAAACGAGGCTACAAGCTAGGCGGCCATAGTAAGCTGCAACGTTCTCATTGGCTGTGTGATGCCAGTTAATTGCGGGCTAACACTCCAGTATTTGTGTGGTGATTGGAGCTGTTTAGCTTGCTAATGGTCAGTTAAATTATCGTTCATTAAATCACAAGCATGAACTGATTTACAGCAGCATGGCTTCTTCTTTCAGGCTTTATTTAAGTCTCAAGCTGCACTCAAGTTGGGGGGGGGGGGGGGGTCACCACTCTTAACCACAGGATTAGTTTGGAATGAAACTCAATAAAAAAAGAGACACATGATAAATAATAGAGAAATACTGCGTATGTATGTATGTATATATATATATATATATATATATATATAATATACATACACACACACACACACACACACACACACACACATAGAGCTAGCTTGGATTATTTTCAACCTTCTCAATGCTTAGGTTTCCAGTTTATATATCCGTAGATTCATATTTTCTTCTGTTTGCTATTTCAGTTGTGTTCATTTCAATTATTTCAACTTTTAATTGAATTTGTCGGCATGCGTAAGCGTTGCTGCTTCACTTTGCTGTCGGCGATGACATTTATACTTTATTTGAAAATGTCATTTGAACATTTGAGTGGCTGCGTCTCATCACTTTGTAACATTTTATAAATGTTAGTGAGGTAGTCAAGCGACATCACGTGCTTCTTAATCCTCTCTCGCAGAAATGCTGGACTCCTCCCTACTTGGAAGACATTCATTTAACAGGATTGATTTTATAATGATTTTACACTTTACAGAGACATGATACAGTCTAATGTGTGTGTTGCTGTGTGTGGAATCATTTCACACACAGCATTAGTGTGGACACTATCGTTTGTAGCCTTTCGAACAATCGCCACTCGAGGTAATGTCAAGAATGGCCGGCACCATGAATCACAGTGTGCCAAAGTTTGAGAGACAGACTGTGGCTCTGGTTGGACTAAATGCACCTGGGTTACCCGTCTTCTGCCTCATCCTTTATTCTGTGATTGAATCAATAAAAGCTTCTGAAAGTGCCAAACGCTGCCTGCCATCATTTATGTCCAACACTTTGGCTAATTGAGTCCCCTCAGCTTGAGGTTGAAGGAAATCCGCCGCAGCAACCTATACATGGATAAACTGTCAGATATTTGCTGGCCTAAAATCATTATTACAGGACCTATAACTGCGGCCTGATTTCTATTTAATTCACCCAGGATAGTGCAGACAGTGTTTTGATGTAGGTGGCGGGTGCCTGTGTGCTGCCGGTCACCCTGGGTAAAACAATTTACTGATGTAATGGCTGTAACAGCACTGTACCGGGCAGTGAACCTTCCTCTCGCCGCACATCTGATTGCTCTGCAGAATGAGATTAATACTGTGTGCATCAATGTGTTTTACTTTTGCCGTTATCAGTTTTATTTCTGGGTCTGAACTGTTCACCATCACCAGATCTGTAGAAGCACCTGCAGCACTGAACTTTTCCACCTTTGCAAAGAAAAAATACAAATACTGTATATCAACCAATATTTTTACAGTTAAGATGACAATTCACATTCAACCGAGAGTTATTATTATTCTAGAGACAACAGGTCATTATTTCTTAACACTTGTCCCGACATACAGAACATTATTGTGAATATATCTGAAAAATCTGAACTACTGGTCAAATTTTGCCTGTAGAAACGATCCTGTTGCTTAGAAACCACAAGTATGTCGCATGGAAATGATTGTCTTAGTTTGCCTTAACCTGTAGCCTGTTTCACTGCACAGTGCGCTCTCAGACAGTTTTACAGGTCTGTAATCTGGTCTACTTTTTTGCTATTTTACAACTTAAAACATATAGCATTCATTTTTATATCCTGCATGATCAGTGTAGCCTGACTCACACTATTAGTAGCTTATGTACCTCTGATGAACTGTGTTATTTGCATCTTTTAACTCATCTGATCACTTCTGGTGGACCTCTTATTTTCTCTGTCTGATCAGCGTTTCGCTTTCTACTAGACAAACCTTTTGTCTCGACTAGGTAGACACAGTTGCTATGTGCATCCCTGTCAATCAATCCAGTTTCAAAGTGTGGCTTGTGCAAATGGGAGCTGTGGAGTATGTGAGCGTCATGGCTGATTAGTGCATTCTGAGGGGTTCCTGGTTGCTGCTGGTCCAGTTGACTGGTCACGACAGGCCAGGAGATCCCTCAGGCCACCAGCTCCTGACGGGCTGTCCGTGAGCGAGGAGAAACACATTTCACACTTTTCCACAGATGTGTGATGGCTTCGCTTCCATTTTTCCTTTTCCAGTTACAATCATGAATTTGAAAGACATGACATCTGAAAGGCAGAAGCATGTTGCGGGAGCAAGAAGACTGGATTTGAGGTTGGAAATGTGACCTAACCCCCCCCCCCCCCCAAAAAAAAACAACAAGTTGCTGAGTGTTATTTTCCATGGGATTTCACTGAATTTCACTTTGTCTTTAAAAATCAGTAGTGGCATCTTTAATGTGACCTCATTAAGAGGTGCAAAAATGGAGCAGGTGCTGAGTAGAACAGAAGAGAAGACAGTGGCCATAACTGGGAGTTGCACGTTAAATGATGAAACCATCAGCAGTCACCTCTCAGGAAGAGGACCAGACTTCTTTTAAAAGTTGACAGCTTTTCTTGGATCTGATGTTCAACTCAGCTGAGCTCCCGGTTATTCTGGTTTAGCCTCCATGACTCAGTTGGTTGAACACAAAACAGCAAATGGGACATTATTCATTTCACTACGACTACCAGTTTGAATATATTTGGTGATGTTAAAGGTCACTGACTGGCTATAATTGTTTAATCTGTGAAAGGGCAAGAAAACCCCTGAGAGGTGGTCTAACAAGAGGACTAAGTGCCGCACGTCATTGCCCTTCAAGTCGGCTGAACTGAAAATGTGTACATCAATCAGTCCATTCAATTACCACTTAAAATCAAGCTTTTAAAAAAAAATGCGCTGATGCAAACTCTGCATAAACAGGGTTTTTTTTTTTCTCCCTAAAACACAAGACACAAGTGACATTTTAAGTAGATTCCACTCAAGTGGCAGCGACCGCTAAATAAAAAGAAGAAGAAGACAAGGATGTGACACACTAGCTTCCCTCTCAGCATGAAGAAAGCCAGGTAGTTCTGGCAAGGTCAAAAGGAGACGAGAATAAAACAAGCTCTTTGATTGGATGAGATCAGATGATGTCATCCTATATAGTCCAGGTCCCGGAACAGTCCTGAATTAGACAGTTTAGGGGGGGTAGTTTATGACCTGTGTTATCAGTCATTGGCTTTCGTTACTGCCTGGTCTTAAAAGATGAGAGGCAATGGAGTTATAAAGAAGAAAGAAAGAAATGACATGTTTAGCATCAAAATAATGATAGTAGGTTGATGAGTTGTAAACAGGCCTGATTCTTGTCATTAGGCAACACTTTAATCAACCTTACAAGTAAGTCAGCAGATTTTTAATTAGCACTCTAGAAATGTCACTCATTTTATTATTTTTGTACGTTACAAGTGTAAGAGCGGCAACAAAGAGAGATCATCATCAGGAGCACCTTAATTCTAACTGTTGAGAGTCATTTAACATGATGAAGGTTAGAGAGATTGTTAGCAGAGTGAATTCAAGTAACGGGAAGCGTGTGTAGGACTATAAAAAAATAAACTCTTAATTTCAAGCAGCAGAAATCAGGACAACACACAGCCTGCACATTTGTGACACAATTCTCAGTCTTATCCTGAGCAGCTCATGCACTTTTTTGTTCGTTCACAAATGTTTGCCAGCCTTCTTTTTCTCCCACCTCACAAAAACGAGCCTATCGACTCGACACCGCGCTGGGTTATGATTTACATCACGCAGCTCTGTTTAAAAATGAGTCAAACCCCCACCCCACCCCACCCCGCACCCCCACTGCAGAGCTTGATATAAATCAGCGGTTGTAGATTGAGATATACCCAGCTGATTATTAGCACAGGGAGTGGGAGCCGTGATGAATGTTGCCATAATCTGCTGATGCATGAAGAGGGAAGTACATCATCACTTCCTCCATATCAAGCCATGACAATCCCTCTCCGTTTTACTCACAGTTCAAATGGCACTCTGGGAAGTTGGCTATATCGTAAAAAGTGAGGTGGGTGCAGTGGTTTGAACCGTCCAATACAGTTAATATGTCAGTCAAAATAGGCTGATATGTGGTTCTGCTAGGATGTAAAACACTTCCTATCCCATGGCTTTTAAGAAAGAAAAAAAGAACCTCTCAGTGCTGAAACCTCCTTAAACTTTTGAGCTCTTAATTTCACGAGTTGTGATGTGACACTGAAACGTCATTCTCAATGAAACGGTCATCTTGACACTTGGATTTTCCATAAATATGTCATTTATTTCCAAGGGTTTATAAATCGTTGAGATTTTTAAAGGTCCGAAAAGATAATTCAGAATTAGTTACTATCGTTATTACCACCTTGAACCGAACCAGCCCATTATTTTAATGCTGGTACCCAGACCAATGCAGAACCAGGAACCAGGATGATTGCTTTGAACCTCTTGACTTCTCATAGAAAAATCGTGAAATGATTCAAGCCTCTTGACCTCACATTAACAGCATCTGTTCTAATTATGTGCCATCACTATGGAAACAATGTTAACAGAAAGTCAACCAGGTCCCCCCACCCCTTTTTTTTTTTTTAATGTTGAGCACGAAACCTACCTTGTACAGTACCATTGGTGTTTTCATTTCTAAGTTTAGAAAAGTTTCTTCAATGTCTGGAAATGAAATTCCCTGTGTGAAAAGGTTTTATGATTTTTCAACACAGATAAGTTCTGGTTAGTTTAAAGTTACTAATTGTTCATTGGTTGCTGCACCACATGGCATTAGCATTGCTAATTTGCTATCAGCTGTACTCTGAGGCAACATCTGCTCTCTGGACCTTCCTGAGCAACAGCACGTGCGCACACACAGTCTGATTTTTCTTAAATCCTCTGGAGGTATTTCGCATAATGGTAAACAGACATGCAGTAATAAGAGCAGTACACAACCCCTCCCATGGGCTCATGAGGACTCATACTTTAAGTTACAGGTGGGCCAAAAACAGTTAGCCTGGTAAAGTTTGTTAATCGAAAAAGTCTTTTTATCCAAATTGTAGTTTTTAAGTCTAGTTCTTTGCCAATACTCCTCTTTTCAGAGACTGTGTTTTTGTGGAAAAAAAAAATCAGCTTCTTGTCTGTAACATGAATGTCTGATGGTTTTCTTCCCCTTTTTAGGTTCTGTGCAGTATCAGTGAATGTTCTGCTATAGCATCAACATACAGTTTATATATTGCATGCATAAAGTATTAGAGGAGAAACAGTCTTTGCAGTGCTAAAATCCTAAACAAGTGGGCTGCCAGGACTTGGAACTGGTCTCTCTTTGCTGATGTTTTCTCCCATCTGTGGAACAGAAGTGAAAGCAAGATGGAGTGCCTGCTTCACCCAGAGGAGAGCGAGAAAAGGGGAGGGAACGGGGTCAATTACCTGAACACAATTACTGCGTCTAACAACCGCCATCCATCACTTGCATCCTCCCTCAGCACCACGGCAACGATCCCATCCCCACATTTGGGTTGGCTTTCCTGCCAGACCAGCCAGACACTCTGTCATCCCAAAGAGGCCCCTCCTCGCACCAATTGAAAACCTGAGTGGCATTCTTAAACAACCTTCACTCTGCTCCTCCTCATCCTCCTTGTCTTCCTTTCTCTCCTTCATGTCTCTCTCCTCAGCCACCTCTGGCTACAAGTAAGCTGCCCTTGACAGTCAAGCCTCAGGAGGGGTGAAAAGGCCAGACCTGCCAGGCAGAGCGCTATCTAAATAGCAGTGAATGGGGGCTCGTTCAGCAACTCACTGCCAACATATCAGGTCTGGAATCACGCCAAGGCATATATTGGCCAATGGGACGACAGACCCGATACCTCACAATGATAAAATAACCACTTGAAGATTGTAGTTGGATGCTTGCCCAACCTAGGATATAATACTTAAATGTTACCTGCTTTCATGCATTTTACTGCACACCTGCATTCATTCTGAATGATTTTAAGGCACCCTAATCAACATTCCCTCCAATTTGTGTTGCCTTAGGACCTTTGTGGCGTGCGGAATAACCTACCCCGAGAGGCAAACATCCAAGGACAGGTTCTTACGAGAGAAAGGGGACCCAGATTGCTCGATCTGTAATAAAACAATGAGTTTCCTCTGAGCCATATGGGCACTGTAGCAATGCAAGATCATGTAGGCGAGTGGCCACCTCGGCAATATTAGATGGAGATTAGATTGGAGGCAAAAACTCCCCTTTTAAATGAGCCCAGAGGAAAGCTGTAAACACACTTATTTTCTCCCTCTCTCGCTCTCTCCTTCTCTCTTCATATCTCTCAAGCACACATATATTCACACACATTCTCACGAACACACACTACAGGCGCTTGTGAAAGGAATTGGGAGAGAGGGAGAGAGAGAGAGAGTGAGAGACATGATCAGAATAGCGATGGAGACCCAGAGGGGTGGAACAGGTGCTGCTGGAAGACAGGTGAGTAGGATGAGAGCGGGAGAATGGCAGAAGTGCAAGGTTGTGTGGCTGCATGCCTAATGTGGAGCTCTGTAACTGCAGCCTTAAGGTTACTGAGGTTAGACCCTGGATGCTGCGATTAATCATCGCATCCGTCTATGTGTTTGCGGGTGTGGTTCTCATATTTATTTTAGCAGTTATTCAGCTCTTGAGAATAGGTCTGTCTAAAATACTGATGACATACACTGAAAGTATAGTCGCCTTTCAAACTCTGAAAATCTTCCTGACTAAATGCACTTTCTCACACACAACGAGGTGTTCACAAATATAAACAAACAAACGTAGGCAAGACACGCTCTGTGGTCGTACCTGACGTTCGGTGAGACAGAGATCAACCTATCAGGGGAAAAAAAAACGCCCGGTGTTTCTCCCTTGTCATTTGCCTACCTATGTCTTCTGACAACCTGCATCTTTTCTCCTTTTTCTTTACCTTTGTCTGTAGCCCCAGAGCCCAATTACCCACCGAGAACACAGAGATCCTATCACAAAGCCAGGTCACGGTCCACTGTTCACCATGTCCACATAGGCCTGAAAAATTCTCAACATTCCTGCTACAGCCTCGGGCGTGGAGTCGACCAAGCAGTGGCCAACCCACCTTTGATCTGGAATCAAGTCCAAATTCAACCACCGTTTGGATTTCAGAGACATTCACTTGAAGGGTATTTTGCTGATGGTTTCTCATATCTCTACTACTAAAGCCTGGCAGCTTTTTTTTTTTTTTTGCTTGTTAACTAAATTTCACTCACCACTGGAACAGATGGGAGTGTGTTATCTGTGGACCGTGAAGAAATTTCAGTGCAAACATTTACTCAGTCACCTTTATTCCAATATGGTAGCCTAAGGGACCAGTTCTCTTACTCACTGACCTGGGGCAGACGACATCATGACAAAGTTATGCCAGGTAGGGTTAATGATCACTCAAGTGCCCTTTAGTGCTCCACTGCAAATGGCTCAATAATGGGAGAGCACTCGTTTTTGAAACAGCTGCACCCCACGTTCCTCCTAGGGACCTAAACACGCCAAATCCATTAGGATTCTTTGTGAGGCCAAATATCTTCATTTGGATGATTTGGCTGTAAAGGTCAGCACTGAAGACCTCTAATGTCACCGGAGCCCGGGGTGTCTGCCAGACGATGTCACAATCAACACACCGAGGAGTGTGTTGAACACTGACGAGGGGCCACTAAAACGTAACTGGACTTGACAGTTGACTGCCTACCAGAAAGGTCAAGCCCCCAAGGCTATTCACCATTTACCCGGAAGACACCCAGAAAGCCAATTCTGGAGTTGAATCGTAGTTCAGTGTTCAAAATGTGAAGTATAATGAAAGAAACAGGGAGAAGGCATGAAGAGATAGCATAAATCAGAGGGCCCTAAAGCAGCAGATTGCTCTTACAGTTGGAAGCTGCTCACTCACAGCTCAATGTATATAGGTCGACTACATCTGATGCGGGTCAGCGCACGACAGTAAGTTTAACCGAGCAAAAATTCAATGTGCAGCCAGTGGCGGGGGGTTATCCTGCCTACATCTGCAGTTGTTTGGGACGGATGAAAGACTGAAAAAAGAAGCATTTTGTACACGAGGTTGTAGGACAGAAAAAAAGAGGATGTCCATGCAAGATCAAAAAAGACAAGTTGAAGGAATGAGGAGAAAAGTTTGGATAGATTTTTCTGTTTTACCTAAAATGTCTACAGCTGTTTGTTTCAGTTACACTTTGGGGACAGGCGTCTTAAACTCTCCTCTCATCTGGGAGCTGATGGGTTAATGGAAAGACCAAACACACGTGTTTACCCCGTAACTTTAACCTCCGCTGTATTCTTTCCATCTCCGACTGCTTAAGTGATGAAATCACACGAGCAACGCAACGCTGAAAAGATCAGTAGTTTGTAGTTCAAGACATAAACCCTGAGTGCAGCAGGGCGGCCATGAATTTACCGCTGATGCTGAAGTCACGTGGAAATCTTGCATCAAACTGTATGCTGCATGGGGATGGAATGCAGCTGTGGAATTCATATAGATCCCAGATAAGATTATTAGACCCTCATCCCCCTGCATCCCCCCAAAACACTTCCACAAGGATAAAGAATTCATCAGGACTAATAAAAAAGTCTAAATGAATTGTGATGTTGTCAAGAAGGAATAATTGCACTATCAAGTACATTACCCAGGAGCTATTAAAATGGCAGAGAAGTAATTAAGTGTTGTGCTATTGGGATAGGAACAGGAGGGGGTGTGATTGGTACCACATGAACATTGCTGCCAAAAGGAACTGTTTGAACTAGAACGTGCAGAACGTGATCTATTTGAAATGTGATATTTAGGGGGAAATTAACCCCTCTAGATTCCACAAGCCAAATTCTGGACACCCTTCACTCTCAGTGAAATATACAAGTATTTTAAGACGGTATTGAAAATGCTACGGGTAGGTTCGGCACAAACATCCTTAGGTTAGTGTCAAGGGAAAATGATGGTTTGGGGAAAAACAAAAAGATACATAAAAACCAGTGAAATCACCCCAATGCCATACCAAAAAACAAAAAAAACAAACACCTTTGTCAGTAAAATGACTGAAAATATCTCGCTTCAAACACCTGCTTTTGTCTCCAGATCAACAGCTGCAGACACCCTGATGTCTCGCTATTGGCTCCTCCTGGCTCAGGGGCCGGCAACCTTCCACACTCAACGAGCCATTTAGACCCGATTACCATTGAAAAGACAACACTGGGAGGCAAAAAACCCTTTGGACATCTAAAATGAAGATAACACTGTATATATCTTTTTTTTTTTTCACCGTAATGAAATAAATGAACTGCTATGGAGAAAATTAAATTTTAATTCTATACGCAACAAAAACCTTTTTACTGAAATATTTCTTTACTTGGATTTATCCATAGTTTGGCTACCGGGGATCAAAAGGTTGAAAAAAATTGCGTGGAGGGAGGTATTGCACATCCACATTTGTAACCTGTATTCTGCGCGACAAGAATTTGAACGCGTTTTATTTTGATGCCGCAACATGACCATAATGTCCATTTAAGATGATATAAAAAAAAAACTGACAAATTAAAATAAAATAAATTTACTTCAAATACTCATTATCTACTTTCCGAAGCCACAGGGAGGGATGGCCGACCCATGTCCTAGCTCGTGATTTTGCGGGTTTGACACTAAATACAGAACTTCACTTTTCAAAGAACGACAAAGAACAACCTGTTCCTTTAAACATATAAGTCCGTGCTATGGTCATACTCTTAGAGGTCATTTACTTGGATTGAAATCACTACACAAACCACTTGCATCCATATTTTCAGGCAGAATCCCATCCTCTGTTGGGCAGACAGAGGAGATTCATCATTATTACTGCAGCGACAGGTCTATTACCTCCAGAGACTAAGAAAACAAGAGAATAAACTTTCAAAGCAGCCATTGTGGAAAACTCATTTAGGGACAATGCTCAACTTTTCACTTGCTTTGCTTGTTGCTGCGATGTAATTAAAGTAATGCATTGCTTAAACTGTCAAACCTTCTTATGAGAGCTGTAGTGTTGACGTTTTTAAAAAGTTTTCTTCTAATGCTCCATGCACGAAAGCGTCAGAGTAACCAGTTGCAGAAGAAAGGTTTTTCAATTTGAAACCGCATAACCACTATAAACTGTTGGTCTGGGAATGAGAATGAGTGAGTCATGTTTTCTTTTCCCTGTACAAATAATTGAGATGCCCTTGAGCAAGTCATTTACCTCCAAATTGCTCCACTGGAAATGTTCAGTGTAAAGAAATGTGGCTTTTCTGGGAAGATCATGGAATGTGAATCTTCACTGCGCACATTGCGGGAAAAAAAACTCATGAGACAACATAGATTAACATACATGATAAAAAACAGCAGGACTATTAAAACAGCTGTTGTCTCATTACAAAGATCTCGCTCGAAGAAACCTATGGAGGAATATGTCAAGAGAAGATATTTGTATTTTCTGTAGCACGCTCCCCCTCCCTTTTCCAATTTCCTTTTTTCTATCCTTTGTTACCCTGTGAGTGTCATCCCTTTCTTATCTTCCCAAGTGTGTGTGTGTGTGTGTGTGTGTTGGGTTGGGGGGGTGTCATACCATGTACCACCCTGATATATTCCTCTCCAACCTTGGAGGGCCACTATCAGATAGAGCATGCTACTGCAAAGAGCTGCTTTCCAGATCATAATTTAACTGTGCTGTTTTCATCATATTTGGCTTTCAAGTTGCTTTGAGGTACGCCTGTGATGTTGTTGTTTTATTATTATCATTATTATTATTATTAACAGTAGTGTTAGTAGTAGTAGTCCCAGTAATAGTAGTATTTCATGGAGTAATTGAGGTGTTTTTGAAATTAGTATTGATGGGCAATGAGTGATTGTATTCTTGGTAAAAAAAAAACCCAAAAACGAGACAGTAAACTTCTCGTGAAACTTCCTTTCTAGGTTTCTAGATCGGTTTAGAGGAGCATTACGTAGACCTCTATTGTTGTCTTGCACACTTTGATCTCTTCTTTTGTCATTTCTTTCAATCGACATGCAGACCAGTTTGGCACGCGACCACAACAGCACTTGCTGCCATATCAGCTCAAGTCTTAACGGAAAAGTTCTAAGTGACAAACCAGTACACAAACAAACCTGTGTAAACACCCAGCTGGGATATAGGATGGATCCAGTATGGTGACCAAACATGGGACATTGAGTGAACAGGACTATCTCGGTGTGTAGTGGCCTATCTTTGACAGGGCTGGGGATGCGTGACGTACACTGCCGCACGAGATAGCTGCTGGAGATGGGAGAGAAGTGTGACTGTAGATAAGCTGAGGCAGAGACACTGAGTGAAGGGCGTAGAGCAGGGAAGAAGTAGGGTGGGTGGCGAAATGATAGACGAGACTTTACGAGAGTTTAGAGTCACCGGGGCAGATGTGCTAACGTGAGAAACGGGTGCACGCGGAAAAATATCATGTTGAATTGTGAGTATAAAACTGCAGGGGAACACGTACACACACATCTGCAGACTGTAGATTAATTACATATTGGCTGCATGATTAATAATAGCAATTTGCATATAAACAATATTTAAAGTAAAGAGTCACTTCCCTACATGTACTGTAATACACTGACAGATTCAACATAGGGTTGACCAATCACCTTTGAGCAGGCTTTAAGGCTTTTTTTTTTTTTTTAAATGATCTGCATTCATATTTAATGCATGAATCAATCCAGTAGAGATCTCTCAATTCCAGCTCTCAAACAAGATGGTAAGTGGTAAAGCGAGTCTTTCCCTGATGCCCTGTCGGTCATGCAAGCCAAAATTTTGGCCCCGGATGCATTTTCCCAAAGCCAAATTGACTCCTCTGTCCAAACCTTAGTCCAACACAGTAAATGTAATATGAAGTGTGTGTTGCCCTCTCGTGCATTTGTTGTACGGTCCCTGTGGTATTTCTGTGGGCAAGATGTCCTAACAGCTCACTGCCTATTTTAGGAGTAATTCCTTTGCAATGAGCACCGAACACCGTGGTGTGCTATGTACAAACACACCATGTAATGTGTTCCGCCTGAAGCAGGAGCACAGAAGAGCAAGTTACTCTCTTCCCACTCACGGTCAAGGAAGAAAAGTGGAAGTTTTAACGGAGAAAGATGCACAAGCAGAGACACGATCCCAAATTCACGTCTGTTTTGCAGGGACAATTCTCCGACTCCTGAAAGCAGGTGTAGATTGTGGTTTAGATACATCGACAAAAGTAACTCCCAAACATGTTGAGCACCAGTTTTGATCAATTAAAACATGTTAAAAGTAACCTTCACTTTAATTGCCTTCACATAATTTCTTTCACTACATCGGATTAAAAATATCAGGACATCTTGTAATGTCCATGCTGGAATAAAACAGAATTTATAAATTTGCACCAACCAGCAGGTTCCGCTGGGCCCAGGTCGGGTTTGCACCGTAGTCCCCGTCTAATTGTTACAGATGAACAGATCCATCTTGTTTGTTTGTATTTCTTTCTTTTTTTTCTTTCTTTGGCGGTGTAGAGTTAAAGCCTTCTGTTATCAGTGTTTCTTACAGGAGCTGCACGTGAAAATGACAGCGATGTTCTGATCTTCACATAAGAAGAAACCTAAAAGAAGAGACGCTGCATTTGCTTTCTGCACACTGACCAAACCGCTGCTGGCTCTCTCTGATACGACTCACGCACGTAAATAATTATTGGCATGTGTGTCTATTTCTTGATTGCTAAAGTTTTGTTGGATGTCAAACAGCGGCGTCACAGTTCCGTTCAACTGCACCTGCGTGTTAACCAATTATTACGCTGATTATGCTATCAGCTGTGGTTTTAATGACGTCAGCGTAAGTCAAAGTGTGTACTTTCTGCCGACTTCTGCGATGTGGAAACATCACTGCGCTACATCTTCCGTCCGTCCATCGCTGGCATCAACAGTCTACTCCAGTTTGAAAATGTAAACCTTGAGTCTGACATTAATTCATCTTTTAGCTCTGACCGACTTGACTATGAGCCTTTGCATTGTACACGTCTGTATAGCCTCTACATCTGTGCCCTGGAGGAAAAAAAAAAATCTTCAGGGTCAATAAACGTATCTAACCGATAATTAAGTGTGGGATCATTTCTTCAACTGATCACACAGATGAAGCGGGACCGTAATTCTGCTATGAAGTCATTCTACTCATTGGATACTTTATCAGTTTCAGCCAAATTGGAAAAGGCTGGTTTTCTTGGATCCAGATCTACGGTACCTTAAGGCCTTGATCTGAGAGCCATCTGTGCTTACTTCACTCATGAAGCAGTTGTGTGTTTCATAAGCTTTCCACAACCTAATAGCTTTATTTATGTGTCCCAGTGCATGCTGAAAACAACGCACGCCAGCTGAACGTAGTTACTGTACACTGCAGGCCAGAGAACCAGACAAAAGGCAATGAAATACGTCAGAAAGAATGTTTTCTGTGGATCATCTGACGACGAGTTCCCCCATCAGGACTGTTGATGAGGTTTTTAGACTTGATAAGAATACCTTCAGTCCAGTTGATGAGCAGTAATTTTCCCAAAGAATGGCTGCCATCTGATATGAGGGAATTTGCAGTAGTTACTGGGCTTTAATAAGGCAGCTGATAAGTGTGCGCAAGAGAGGTCCTCTCAGACAAATAGAATTTGACATGCGGCAATTTGACGAATTTACTCCTTGTGGTTCTTGTCAAAGCCTTGTCAACAGAACGTTCACAATGGCAAATAGGTGATGACTATGGATCCGTCAGGGTTATTTCCGCCGGCTCACAAACTGATTCACTTTTACTGCTCATTTGTCATCTCTTCAGTTTTTGTTTATTGTCGGTGATTGTATAAATGCTGTCGAGGAAGAACTTCGCATCTAGGTTTAGTTAATGGTGATACCCGACCCGTGGGGGGGGGCAGGAGTAGTGGGGGTGCAGAAATGTCATTATCTATATTTGTGTTGGGATAGCAGGATGACAAATCTTAAATCAAATTAGACGGAGCCGATGAGATATGAATCGAGGTTCTGTTTCCGTGTTAATCGCCTCAAATGTTTCCAGTGTTTCAGTGTACCGATTAGTTGTAAAATTAGAAAGTTTGTCGCCATGTCGAAATGTCCTCGACAGATTTGATGCGTCTCCTCCCCGGCTGTGAGTGGTTCATTCCTGGTAGTGATAGTAATAATAATACTGATTCCTATAGCGCCTTTCAAAAGGATCAAGGAGGCTTTCCTAGAAAAACAAGATTTGCCACACCATGCTGATTAAATCCCTGAGTGTCAATGTAAATGTAAATAAATATTAAGAAAATATGAGTATAAGCACTAAGAAATTACGTACTCCTCGAGCCGTTCCGTTGTGTGCGGCATTTCCCGTTTAATATCAACATCTTATCTTCGATATCACAAACTAAATCACATCCGCATCATTAACTCTTCTTGTGAAGTGCAGAGCAAAGACGTGGGGGGGGGGGGGGGGAACATATGGGGAACAGAGATTCAGGGATCCACGGGAACGAGACGATAAATCTTTCTCTGCTTTCAATTAACGGTTTTGAAATTCACTCGTGCCGTTGAACAGGTCAGCGCGCTGATGAAACAGGGACACTCTTAAGTGAGCGCAGATTATGGAGTTTATTTTAACATCTTAGTTCTAAAACTAAGTTTGTTCGAATCAAAACAATTACAGATTATTCTCACTAATGTTTTAATTACGATCCAGTCTTAATTCTTCCTCCTGATTAAGATCTTGTTTTTAAAGCCAGCTATGAGCACTGATTTATTTTCAACAATATTGGCAAAATAAAGTTGATATTTGACCTAAACCGTAGCATCTGTTATTTATGGCCACTCTCAGTGGAGGAAGTTGGATGGATATCTTTTTTTCTTTTTTTTTTTTTGTAAGACTTTAAGACTTTATTTGAAGGTTATTTTGGACAGGGAACAACTCCCAGATCCCTCCTACACATAATACCATATATTTCAGGCTTCTGCTGTCCGATGAACTGTTTATACCTTGAAAAAGAAAAATATGAAACTTAAATTTATCTTTGATTAAATATTGATGAAGCAGATTGGTCTCATCCCTGAAGCCTTTTTTCGGCCAATTGAAGCGGTGCAGCAATAAATGGTGAGTTTCTTCTACGCTTTCACTTATAATTTCAGCTTTTGGGATTTAGAGTTTGGTACATTCAGGACCGTGGTGTGTGTGTGTGTGTGTGTGTGTGTGTGTGTGTGTGTGTGTGTGTGTGTGTGTGTGTGTGTGTGTGTGTGAACGCATGCTGCATGTACAGGCGCAACCACCATGTGTCTAATCTGATTGTTACAATGTGAAATGTCAGCAGTGAGGGTTAAGCGTCTGAGTATTTTTATCTCCTCATCCTCTTCCTGCATGTGGGAGGTGACAGTCATAGTGGTGGTCTGTCATAGGCTTTTACCTCGCTGTAGCTTTAATCAATGCTGAGTGCTGCTCGCCATCGTGGCAATGAAGGCAAACGTCTGGAGGGACAGCTTTACCCAACATCCAGACGGAAACTAATGTAGTGAACCGAAAACATCCTGGCATGTGGGTGGAATGAAAGACCAGCCGAGCAGGGCCACACAGGAGCAGAGTGCATGTGAATCCGAATGCTTTTATATACTTTTTTGAAAGAATGAAATAGTAATATGTCACTAAATATTATAGAACATGTACGTCAGGTGATTTATATACACATTACTGTAATCCTGTTCATGCGAATGTGACAGTGAATCAATATGGAAAGTAAGTGGCAATGTTCTTTTATTGAAGCAGGGAAAGAAAGAACAGATATATTGCAGCATGAAAGAAATTCATATCTCTTTATTTATGCATCTTTTGTTTATTTTTTCTAATTTGTTCATGGGAAAGAGCTGCTTGAAGACTGGAATTGCAATTGGGATTAATAAAGGTTCTCTATCTGTCCATTGGCAGATTTTTAAAGAACCACAAGTGGTTTAGGAATTATAGGCTGAATCATTTATTATTCCAGACTTGTTCAAATAGACAATTTTGGCCCGGAATATTACATTAGTTCACATAATTCAAAAGTTTAGCTTCACTTTGCACTCTTGGAATAGAAACAAGGACAACATGCGATATCCAAGACAGGGGAGGAAGCGAGTGCTGAAGTGATAAATTGGGGTACCTGAGTGTATCTGTTCCCTATTTCTCCAACAACTGCCGCCAGTCATGTGTGACACAAATTACTTTCTGCAACAAATTAGTTCTGTTTGCACGTCACGCCCCGGAGTTCTGTCCACGTCTTGTACTTCTGTTTTTTTTTGTTTTTTTTCTTCTTGTTTTGCTCCATTTCTCTGTCACCTGTTGCAGCCAATTATCGATATTGGCCGTGTTGTTGTCTGTATCCCTGCCAGGGACATGTTGTTGCAGTGGCACGACAAGAGAGGTCATTAATCAGCGTACGACGGAAAAGGAGGTGCGAGCGCTGATGAGCCGCTCTCCTGTAATGGTCTGGGTTTTTCGCTGACTCACAGTGAGAGAGATAAAGATTGAATCCCCTCATCCGTCATACACATGTGAAAGGAAGAGATGACATGCGAGGTTGTAAATTTTAAATTGAAAAATTTGCAGCAAAATGATTGCAGTTGCATATTCATGTGCCACACAGCAGTGAATGTGCCAGTGGCCTAAAACAATCCATTTATCTACTTGGTTACAGATGTCAACTTGTTTATTTCAAGTTTATTTTCCCCATTTGTTCTTGTCTGTTTATATCTTGCATGTTATTCCTCTGTGCTTTTCTGTTTAAGAGATGATAATGATGTCAAGATTGTTCTGCCGATGGTACTGATGAAAATATTGCTGATTGAACTGGAAAGAAATGCCAAAAAAATTGCAATTGAAAAGACAACAGATCAAAAGATCCAGAGCTCCAATTCCAGCAGATGGCAAAAAAAAAAAGCATCAGCGAGACGACAAAGATACAAAGTGAAGTAGAAAGGAAAAACATTAAAAACATCCAGGGTCACTGGGAAGAGAGATTGAAAACAGAAAAGGAAAATTGCAATGCAGAAATGGAGAAAAGAATGAGTCAAAGCAAGTTGGAGAGATAGAATCGGACTGAGAAGAAGACTGCTACAGTGTTACAGCCGTGTCAAAAATCTGCTTTGCACCATTCAACCATTTAAGTATTTTTTTTAGTTTTAAATATAAATGTAAAAAGCAATAACCAGCCATTATTTTGCTAATCCGATCCCTGAGCTGCATGGTCGTTCCCCTGCGTGCACCCTGTGATGCAGGTGTGTCTGTGCCGGGGGGTGGGAGGGCGTCTTGGTGTGTGACCTTGCATATGTTAGGCTGCGTTATGTGAGCCATGAACCCTTTTCTGATCAAGAGAACAATTCGGGTAGAAAATGAAAAATCCAGAACCACATTCTTTCTCCAATGGTGCTGAAGAACAGTGTTCGCATAGGAAAGACGAATCAGAGAGGGAAACTAGAGCTGCAAGGTGACAGAGCGCAGTCGCCATTGGGTTAGCGTATCTCTCTCTGATTTAAAGGTCCCGTGAAATTAGGAATAAATTTTTCCAGTTTTACTCCCAGGTCCATTTTAATAATGCCTTAGTCCTGTAAGCCGAGGCGTAACGTCTTAGGGTTGTCCGTACAACCCACTTTTAACGCAATATCTCAGAAACACCACGAGGGAATTTCTTTAAATTTTGCTCAAACGGCAGACCTCAAAATCCTTTGGTGGTCAAGGTCAGCAAAATCAACTAAATCCGTGTCTTTTTTCCTCCTGTAAAAACAATTCAAATGTCTAACGACCATTCTTACACATGGCGGCATGCAGTAATTTTGCACCCTAAAGAAAAATGATTTCATGTCACAATGTTGCGTTATGATTAGCGCGATTAAACACTTGTCAGCAGAGAGCTGCAGTAGCTAGTTCAGCCAGTGCAGGTTACCTTGCACTGCACACATTGATTCACACAAGGAAAAAGTATAGTTACTGAATATAGAAAGAATAAAATGGAAAACAAAAGGAAGAGACAAGCCTGTAGTCAGTAAAAAAGTAAGTGCATATGTGACAAGTTACAAATTCGACAACACAAGACAACAGAGGAAGAAGCAGATGCCGGATGATGCCGGACAAAAAAGCAGACAGAAAAAGGAGAGAAAAATAGAAATAGCAGAGGGATGAAAATGACAGATTATAAGAAGGAACAAGAAAGAGACTAAAGAAGGAGAAGGATGGAGGGGGTTTGTTCTGTTAGTCCTGACTCTGAGCTGCCTGCTAAGCAGATGATGATTAATGAGGTGGTGGGAAGGCCGGCATCCCGCTCTGTTCGCCGGATGGAGAGCTGTGCACAAGTCCTTTTCTCTCTAATTACCTCTCACTTACCATTAATGCTGCCACAGCCACTCAGTTCCACCATCAGTTCCAGGCCCGGCCCAGCCCGACGTCTCCCATTGGTCCCCAAGATCAGAGCATCTTCTCAGCTGACTGGTTGTCTCTCACACGTTTGATGTCTGTGTAGACACAGAGGGATGACCACTCATGACATCTCACATCAAAATAAAATGACTGATTAACACTTTTGTACTGATGTAACTGCCCCTCAACTGCTGCGAGGTTGGGGTTGGGGGTTTTTTTTGGAACATTTTATAAATTTAACCGTGTCCTTGCTTGCCACCCTGATCTAATGAATCGTGATGGTTACTTAAGTGCTGATTCATGAATCCGGTGTCAAATGTCATTTGTGTCTTGTGTTTACAGATGAGAGAGGGCCTTTTGCTTTTAAATACCTGTCAAGTCAATTAGAACTCGCACTTTATGTATGATAAACTGAGACCTCACAGACTGCAGTTAGTTAGGAGGACGCCATCCATACATCTTTTCACTTAACAGCTGACATTCGCTCACCTTGCAACGGAATCTATTAGAGGTAAATGGCATCATACTGTATTTTCATTGAGTCTGGATGAAAAACATAAACATACAACAATAAAGTTGAATGTTCATCTTTAAGTTATGCGCAGTGAATGTGTAAATAGATTAGCTTCACTTGCCTCCTGAGCCACATGCATCAAGCTCATTATCATGAAATGGTCCACCTGTAAACAACCTGAATGTCTGCATCTTTTAACCAAAAAATGATGTGGAAAACACTCCCTTCAATTATTACAGTATTTGCGTATAAAAACAGTTTGCACCTACTGGTCAGACTGTCTGTGCTCAAAAGTTGACCCCTGCAGCTGTAGCACACGCACATCTGGATCACCTCCTATAAAAACACTGTGAGACTCTACATCCTTTAAATAAACTGCTTCAATACTCAGGGAATCATCTCGTCCCTGCGCATGAGCGAATCACATGGTAGTTCTTGGTTCATTGTCCTCCTGTTTGTCATTAATTGCTCTTATTCAGTGTATTTTCTTCCATAGTTGCACTTAAAACTGCGTGTATTGTACTAATGGTCACATGACCACCTGTTGCTCTGAAAGGAGCCTCTCTATGTCTCTGTGAACCAATCAGGAGACAGCGTTCTGTTGGGGGGCAGAGGATCTTTAGGGATAGTTTGTCATTTCACTGACAGACTTTAAATAATTTAGAATAATTTGATAATGTCAGACTGAAACTTTCAACTGAGGAGAGCTCAACAATATGAGAGTGTGGATGATACAGGATGTCAATGACATTGCACAAATCATCCCCAATGACCAATTAGCTACCTGCTAACTCTTCTTGTCCAATGACTTGAAACATAGCCTTCCAAATCAAGTGCCCTGTGGACATTTTCTCCCCAATCTTCTCTCCATCTCAATATGCTAGTTATTGATCGAGCCACAGGAGTCTGGACAGTCAGTAATTAAACGAAACGACTTGAGGGTGTAAAATTAGCCTTTGTGTCATTAGACTATAACGACGGAGTGGGTAAAAGAACAAGTGCGGCGGTGATGACGGACGACTGAAGACCAATTAAAAAGCAGAGCATGGAATGGGATGAGGGGATCAGTTGAAGATCTATCAGAGAAACATATGGATTTGTCTTGGATAATGAACTCTTCAACTGTCATCGATCTGCTGGTAAAGAGATGGTGGATTAAAGATCCACTTTGAAGAAACTCAGGAGAATCGGAAGCTAGTTTGCTTTAGTTCTCCACATGAGTTTGTTAAACCTAAATTGGTTTCCTTTGAACACTGCTAAATTGTTTGTTTGTTGTCATGATAACACAAGCTTTTTTTCAGTGACTGCAATAGATATTTCTTAATGTTTAAGCTGAAGATGTTTGAACTAGGGCTGTAGCGATACACTAATCTCACGATACGATATATATCACGATATTCAGCTCATGATATAATTTGATACACTTACATCCTTTTATGAAAGATTTAAAAGGGACAAAGTGATTTTGGTGACATCTTGTGAGTGTTCCACTGACTTGGATTAAATTAATTGAACTGAAAGCATCAATTACACAATACATGGCTCTGAGTGGCAGCTTGCAAATGCTGGACAAAATGAATCAAAGATGTGGAGAGAAAATTTGTTTCATTTATTGAAACTGAGTGAAAATTGTCGCTTGCAAGCTTTTGAAAATTAAGTGAACAATGTAGAGTTTAAGTGCAGCAAGTGGCCTTTTTGGCCGCTTTTTTAGCTTGATACTGAACATATGAGGTGGCTACTAGCCAGTCCAACCACCAGGTTAACTAAAAATAAACCATGGCAGCCAATAATTCAATTTGCGGGTGACAAAAGCATGGCAGGGCTCCATCGCGTTGACAGTGCTTGCGTATGTACCCTGCCCATACGCGCCGTGGCAACGTGCAGGTTAGCTAGCTAACAACAGTGCTGCAGAGATAAGAGATGGCGAAGGTAGCTCAGAGGTTGAGTTGTAAACCCATCAAAATATTAAAAGTAAACTGATAGAAACTACGCTAATATATGTATATAAATAGACATCTATAAATAGGCATATAGTAGACATATATATATATATATATATATATATACATATATATAAAAACAGACATATATCTATAAATAGACATCTATAAATAGACATATATTAGCGGTTATTTAAATGTCTATGTTGAGGTAGGACATGTTACGTGTATGACTGCGTTTCTGTACTGTGATTTTCAGTTTGTTGTAGTTACCACTGGGAGCCCACCAGAGGTCTCTGTCGAGTTTATCTTTTGCCCTGACGAGCGAAGAATAAAAGACGGATGTTGTTGTCCAGAGAGCTCGAGTGGGAGTGATTAGTACGACTCTGGTCAAACGAGAGTTATCCATCTCCGCTGCAGGAGAATAGATACTGCCAACAGGTTATGGGCCCAGGCTACCACGGAAAAGAGAGTTTGCAAGGAGTACATGTGTAATGCAAGCGGGAGCTGCGGCAGTTACCACGACGAGCTAAAGTAGCACTCCAGAGAGCTCGAGTGGGAGTGATAAGAACGTCAACCTTCCCCCTAAACTGCGCGCTTGCGCAATCGCGCACCGCTCACACATTCTCAGCGCACAAAAAAATCTATGCAGCGCATAGCCTCGGTGAGTGACAGGTGTCCAGACAATGATACCATACGGTTCACTTAGGCTATGCAGCCAATAATAGCATTGACAGTGCTAGCGTATGTGCCCTGCCCACATGCGCGGCGGCATCGTGCAGGTTAGCTAGCTAACAACAGTGCGGCAGAGATAAGAGACAGCGACGGTAGCTCAGAGGTTGAGTTGTATACCCCGAAAATATTAAAAGTAAACTAATAGAAATTGCTGCTGTAATTTGATTCTTTTAATAAGTCATGTACCTTGCTATGCCCCCAGGTGCTGAACAGGTGTGTGGCCACAGCGTGCACAACTGATGTTGCTCACATTGATCCTCAGTGTGTTCAGGGAGCTTGTGTGCCTTCCCAGTCACATGAAAAATTAGAGGGAACAATGCTCACCGCCATTCTCCTGAATCTCTCAGCGTTGACCGGATGAGAAAGGCATCGGCGTCTGGATAACTAGAAATGCTCTATAGCGACACTATCGGCCGGCAGACTTAATTGCTCTTCCTGTAAAGTGCGGGACACGGGATTTGAATGGGGCTGAATGTATTGATACTCGCGGCTGAAAAATCGATACTCTCTGGGGAAACCAAATATTGATTTATATCGTAGAAAAGATAAAATTGCTCAGCCCTAGTTTGAACTTCAATTTTTTTTAGATGAACTGTAGCTTACATTCAGCTGATATTTTGTGGACATCTATGGCCAGTCCTTACTGTTTTAAGGCTCCGCACTTGGTTTTAAATTCAAGGATATAATTAGGTTTAAGTTAGGATTAGCGAAAGGGTAGGCACTTGGTCAGGGTTATGGACTAAGAAATTATTTCCTCGCAACTAAAAAAGTGTGTGTGTGTGTGTGTGTGTGAGAGAGTGAGAGAGAGAGGGAGTTTGTATGATAAATTGACATTTAACACCATTTCACTCGAGATTCATATTGAAATGTCCCATTATTAAAAGTCTCCAAGGTTTTCAAAAGGTCAATACTGGACTGAGAAAAAGCAACCGATATCCTTTTTCCTTTAATCTTAATTAACCCAGACAATGTGTCCAGTCTAAACTATGTATGAAGATTGGAAATTCCTCACCTATTGTCCGTGTAGGTGTTTGTGGACATCTATTGAGTCGTAGCCTCACTGTGCTTGGCTCAGCAAAATGTTAAGGAAAATTTAAAATTCCACTGTGGACACTAATGAGTTAACATATTTGAGACTCCAATTTTACGACTTTGATTTGAGTAAATTCTGGGATGATGAGTACTTAATTCTTTCATTTTAGTCACTTTGACAAGGAACTATATTTTCAGACACCCATTACTCTGGTTGAGGGGCGAGGCAGGCTGATATACTAAGTGGTGGCCAAATAATTTATGATTTTGAGATTCTGTGCTGTTACATGCTTTTGGCTCGCAGCAATATTTGCAACCTGTAGCTAACAGCTATTAGATTAAGCTATTAATGCCATAAATTTCTTGCTGGTGGGCTGCCTTGCCATTTTTTATTGGTTTATTGCCATTTTCATATGAGAAAGCCTTTCAAGGAATTTCTTTCAGGAATAAATAACAGAAATTTCTTCAAAGCCGGGATTTGGGTCTGCTTTTCTGACATTACAGAGATCATTCCAGATAGATAGGGTCTGAAAAGCTGCTGGGTTCAGGTTTTGCTCTCAGACCACTGTAAAATTTCTAAAAGCGTCATGACAGAGACCAATCATCAGTGGAGGCAACAGCTTGAATCCTTCACTTAAAATTTGACTTTCGTCTGTCAGGCACTCACAAATTGTCGTCCTCAGCTCACAAAGACATGTTCCCCTCCTACATCACATTTTCGGTGTTTGGGAATGCAAAAAGTGTGAGCCATGTGCATTTCACTTGATGTAAAGGAGATTGATGGCTACTGAAACAAAACAACACCAAAACTGCCCAAAAAACATCAGTTAACAAACTTCTCAAGCATCATCTGGTGTAATTCATGTTGTCTTTATATGTGCTCAGTGATCAGCAAACACTTTGATTTTTAGCCTCCTAATACTGCAATAGGCTGCTGTGAACAAGTGCTGGACCTCAGTAGTCATGGTTTGTATTTTTGCAGTCATAAGAAGAGATGCTGGAGGGAAAATAGTGTATTTCTTTGTGTGTTTAATAGAACTATTTCTGAGTACTTGAAAGGCCAAATACACTCACTGAAGGAGGTATCGCTTGAAAGCAGCTCTATACAATCAACAGTTTTTGAGAGATTGTGAAGATTCCAACTGTTTGAATTCTACATTGTGCTCAGCAGGTCACTTTCCAGTTGCCAGTAACAACAAGAGCGGAGGGGTTTTTTTTTTCCATAAGCAGGATGAAACCAATGCTGGATCAGTTTTGACCTCCAACATTTAAAAGCGAACTGCTTCAACCGCTTTTCAGCTAAAGCAGTAGAGAGCATTGGCTGATTGAGAAACCACAGAAGATGATGCATATAAGGTTAGGCTTTCATTTAAAGAAAAAGGAAGACATGATGAAAGATGAGAGTCCCTCATAGGTTTGGAGAGGTATCAAATATTCAAGAACTCTTGACATGCTGTTGAGTTGCACAGCACCAGTAATTGAAGTGTATCAGTCAAAAAGCAGCTCCAGCTCAAAGGAAATGCGTAAATATACTCTCCATATTACCTTAAGGTAGGTTTAGAGAAATTTGTCGACATCTAGTTTGCACCTTGATTGCAGAGGGATGGTTTGACATTCCTCTAACAGTGAAAATATCCACGAACGTATACATCCATCAAATACGTTTCCTAAAAGTAACAAGTTTACGTGACTTACAACAGGAAAAAAAACATCTCACAGGTACGCTTGCATTAACATGTACTACCTCGATGATAAACACGATGTAAGCTATTCAGGATCCCATAGAAACACTCAACCTGAGTGCCACACATTGATATTTTAGATTCCAAACACTAACATGCAATGAACTATCCTTTTTATGCAAATAAGAGACATTTACAACAATAGTTTATGTATCCACACCACAGAAGCCCAGACCAGAAAATTCACATCTGAACGTACTCTGCCGTCCTCACAGCGACAGTCTGACGATGTTATCTTTCTAGTTTAGCGCGCTAACAGCTGCTAGTAAGCTTTAAACCCAAAGTATTGAGTCTAGCTGACACTAAACTGCAATGCTGACTTGAAAAGTTGAAAGGCGAATAATATATTAAGGTCTGGAGTATATAAAGGTTTGTTGACTGACTACACCTGCACTGGAACTGTATATCAGCCAAAACTCTTGAAATGTGTATAATCCACGTGAATGGAAACAGGATGTCGAAAGCCTTTGCCTGTAAATGTCAATCAGGTAGGTGATAAAAACCACGCCCACAAGAGAGTCAGCAAAATCACCTGTTTGTGATTAAATTAAGCTGAAGGTTGCCATAGTAACACATACTCTCTGCAGTCAGTGTGCAGCTCTCTGTCAGATAGAGATCCAACCTGAAGGAAACCCCTCAAACAGTGGCTAACTACCCAAAGACTTTGACTGCTATCGGCTGCATTTCTACTTTATTTGAAAGAGGTGAACCTCGATCCTAAACACCATTTGGACTACATTTGATCGTGGGGTGATAACTGAGAACAACAGTGTGAGTTGGAAAAGAGGACAGTTTTTGTTCCCCTGAAAATTCTCTCTTAATTTAACATGGGAGTCAATGGGGCTGTTGGAGGGTCAGGGGGCAAAATTTGACACTCTCAGGTAAGAAAGCTAGATTTTAGGAAAAAAGACAGTTTTACTGAAGAGCATGAAAAATGTTTAGGGTGATGATAATGAATTAGTAGTAGCACTTATAAAATACAGTCAATAGAGGGACAAATGCCCATATCAAAGCCTAATCACAAGAATAAACTCAAACTATTTTCTTCAATTAACTGATCTTCCTTATCTTGATATTTCACCATAGAAGACAAAACTTGTTACTGGACTCCACATGGAAAAACCTTTTCAAGTTTCACACATTCACTAAAAGTTCTCAGGAGAAGCTGAACTGGTCAGTGCCACCTAGCAGTAACAGGAAGTAAGGCGTATGTGACAAACTTAATTTAGTTTACATTCAAATAACATTGTTGTCTTCATTTGATATACATCACCAAAGTACATATTTTATGGTGACACCTAGTGTACACGAGAAGTGATATTTGCACCACAGTGCACACATTAGTCTGTTCCTTCATGCAAAATCCAAATATTATCAGGATTCACCTCTCTCTCGTTCTCAGGAACATCCGTGTTCTCTGACGTCCTCACAGGAATGAGGGCTCACTCATCACTGCTTGCGGCTTTAATTAAGGCCTGGCCGGGGGCCAAAAGTTTGCCTTGGCAGATGTGTGCGCTCTCACACTGCTTTCTAGTCATCTCAAGCTATTATCTCATGCTACATTTCAAGCTATGTGCCCTTTGTCTATTTATTTCTCAAGAGTTTCCTCAAGATAAGCTGAACTATAATTCAAAAAATACTGGGTCATTGAACTGACTAACTTCCACACATCAGTTGCATCAACTTCAATTTGATGCTCTTTTCCACACTCCAAAATGTCTCGGGGCTCTCTGAGTCCCTTATCTAATACAATTTACCAGCAGTGCACCACATGTGGCTGAGAAATTACAAGCGGAGAAGCAAGAAAATGTTTCTGATCAGACCTTTCAACTTGACTGACATTCCTCACAACGACAGTTTTGTGTGCCTCTCCAACTGTGCCTGTCCTTCATCACAAAAGATGCTCAGACAGTAGCAAAGGGTTTGGTGGAGAAATGTGTAAACTGTGTCCCTACATATTGTGAAATGCCTTTTGGTTCAGTCCACAAGTACTGACAGAAAGCACTTTAAATGTTGCCACAGTACAAGAACAAGATGTTTTCAGTAAAATAAATGTTTTCATTTTTTGAAAAAAGGGGATGAGTGGCTATGAAAGAGCAAGCAGGTAGATGATCTTTTGCCCCAAGACTATCAGTAGTTAGGGGATCAAACCCATGACATTTTGCTTACATCATTGAAAATACGTCCACACAAGCTTACAGAGAGATCCTGTCACCTCCATTGTCCTCTTAATCTGAATCCTTAAATAAACCCAGTGCCTGAGGCTCTGAGGCTTATTAATATTGCAGTACCGTTGGTATTCATTATGGATGAGAACAAGTGTGAAGACTCAGAACGGGCTGCAAAACAGTACGAGGCTGTGGCTGTAACAATGCAGGTCACACAGATAATCAGCATGCCCTGCCAACCTCATCTTAACTGACAGACTCACACTTAGAAAAACCTTCACAAGCTTCTTAATCATGTGTCTGTAAAATACCTGTTAGCATAGCAGGTAGGAGCCGGGAGAATATTGTTTTAGTATATATAAATCTTTGCAATGTTTGGAATTTTTTAAATGGTATTGAAACTTTAATAATATTATGGACTGCGACAATTTTGGCAGTTTCGGTGGTTAATGAGAAACATTCGTTTCGGAGCTTAAAAATGGGTTGAAATGTGTATTTTCATCAACCTCCTACTCAATCTCAGAACCCATCAACCATGAAATGGCCAAAATTACAAGGCCTCCAGTGTATCCAGCAGACAGGTAGGTTAAAAGTACCTCTTACATTTGCAGTTTATAGTTACAGTCCAATTAGGAACTTGAGCCGGTTGTTCCCTCCCTGTGAAAAGTAATGCAGTGATTTACATTTAACACTCAATCATGAACCAGGAGCAACATGTCAAGACACAAGTTGTATCTCACGGTCATGAATTCATCAAAGTGTGGGAACAACTTCTCCATTGACCACAAAATATGTTTGTTTTTTTCCTTGGGATATTTTCAATTGTTAATTGATAAATTTATTTGTACTTTTGTCCAAACCATAATCTTTCACTGACCCTTATCAAGTCTATTTTGTGTCTGATCCCAAAGTGCAATATTGCGCAGGAGGGAATGTGCAGCATGTTGCTAGGGGTTCTCACTGCAGGAGTTTGTGCAGGCACAGGGGTGGCACATGTTGCTGGACATTTGTAGGATTATGCACAAACATTTAATAATGATGAAAGAGTTGGAGTTGAGAGAGAAACTGGAAAGCTATATTGCCTGCTCAACAGTAACTGATCAGTACCACTCACTGCTAAATGCTTGTGCTCCCAAAACCTTCCTCCATGCTTGCAGATTCTGAAGTCCCATGTTGTCTCTGGAGATTGCCTTCTCTTTAACTCTGCCACTGTTTTGTACTGTCACTATATTCACATTTTTAGAGCTAACTGCCGGGACCTCTTACAGCTAGTGGAATATCTTTTTTATAAATGATTTACCTTTTTCCATTAAAGTGTCCTGTGACATCTGTGACGCCTGACCTAGCAATGGTGGCTGGTGGCAGAGGAGTGCCACCAGGTGCTGAACCAGATCCTCTTGCACTTGCCCCACGTTTATGTCAGCTGTGAGTTGGACAACTTCATGTAAGTGCTTCCTGATTTAGATCTGCCAGAAGAGGGTGGGGGTGGATGGGAAACCAAAAAACTGCAGTGAGTTCTGAAAGAAGAAATGCGCCAAAATAAAGGAATAGCGAATCATTGTGGGAATGAAATTCCTTCAGTTCTTTGCCTTAAGTTATATTGAATGATTAAAACAATTCTGTGCATGAGGATGGGGCTTGAGCCAGGAGTTCAGCTGAGCATTACAGCTGGTTCATACACAAGCCAAAAACTGAAGAAAAAAAAAATTCTGCTTTTACACAAATAAACACTATACATCTCTTGTGTATGGATTAAAGGAATGAGAGCCATTTCTGCTCTTACAGATTCAACGCATAGAAACGGTATTGATCCTCTGGTATAATTCAATGAAAGAAATCCATTTGACATATTTCCCCAAAGTGGCCACACACTCAACAGCAATATTTCAACAAAATCATATATTCTATCACTCTGTCATATCTTGCAGAAACTGTTTCAACAACAAATATCCTGTTAAAGATGAAGATTCCCTCAAAATCCACACATTCACAGCACTGATATGGTCAAAGCAAAGGGACTTATCACTGTTTCTCCTTTATTGTCACCCGCTACTTTTTTTTCTCCTTTTATAAAAGCACATCCAAGCTTATCTCACATTCGGACAAACAGAGGCACAAACACATGCACGGATGCACACATAAATACACATTTCTCTACTTGTTTGCCTTTTCCCTCACCTCTTTGCTACACTGACACATACAAAAATTCTCGGTTGCCATCTGTCCCTTCAGCACACATACTCTCATCTCCTGTTCTCGGGTGTAGAAGCGACTGTATCAGTGCTGCCAGGTGTGCTCTCAGCAGTGGCTGTGACCCCAGACGGAGATCTGCTCTCTGCTGCGCCACAGGGGATACAAGCAGGAAACTGCTCCAGACATTCATTTTCTCATCTGTCCTCTCTACTGCAACTATTATCACTTTTGTACAACTTTTATAGATAGGGAGGCTGTCCATATCTTTTAAAAATACTTCTGTTATTTATGTCAGTAAATTCACTCACCTTTTTTGCGACCTCACTACTTAATACGACTTAAACAGCTTTACAATTAATACTGTGTGAAGAAGGTAAATTCAGTACTTGCTAAATGTTAATTTGAAGTTACAAAGGGCATACTGTGTATTTACAAGCATGTGGATTAGATTTAATAAGGGGAACAATATTTTTCAGTCACAGGGATCAAGGTGATTTTGTTTGTATCGCTTAAAGTCAGTGTGCAGTTTATGGGTACTGATGCAAATATACTGAGCTGTATAACATTGTTTTAAATGAACCCAAAGAACTGCCTGCTCCATAATTTTGTTTCAATAATGTGGATGATAGCAGTATGAGATCAAAAATTCAGTCAGTTGCAAATGTATCTCTGCATCAAACTGCACAGCTCAACTTGCAGTGAATTCCAGTCAGTGGCGAAAGGAGATGTGTGTGTATGTGTGACTTATGAAGCTCCAGCCCAAAATGTTTTACCACATGATTTTAAATAACTTCATAGACTGAAACAGTCAGTCTCTGAACACATGTACAGCATGTCGCTTGGTCAAATAGGCTCTACACTCTGTCTTCTTACCAAAGCCTGCAGCAAGCATAGCGCAAATCGCATGGTTGTCCAGTTTCAGTGGGACTGTTAATTCAGGGATCACTGCAGAGCGAGCAAGCTGATGACTTGGTTCTACAGAAGGAGAGAATGAGGAGGAGAACAGAAAACCTGTATAGAACCAGTGGAAGAAAGACAAGAGATGAGGACAGTGACAAAGGGGTGAAAAGCAGAGGTTAAGAAAAAGAAAAGAGAAGAAAAATGTTTGATGATGATGAGTAAGAGGAGACAAGAGGAGAAAAGATGAAGGAGACAAGAGAAGATGAGATTTGTTTCCCTCTGGGCAGCTATTATGAGTTTCCCAAATGATGGAAAGATTTATAGGCATTCTATCATTCTGAATGGCTTGAAAGATAGTTCCTATAACTGGAAAAAACTTCTTCAGGGAGAACATGCTCCTGGACCCCCCATAGGCATCATCTGGATCTGCCCGTGATGGTAAAGTCAAGATGCTATAAATCAAGTTGATTTACTCGACACATAAGTCAGGATAAAGCTGATTATGCTGTGAATAAAGATGTACAGTACATTTTTAAAAAATGTATATACAGCCAATGAAAATTAAGCCTTTATTTTAAAAAGTGAAGCATTATTATTTGAGAGACGCATCGAGGGATTTGTTTCCTCCGAGCAGAAGTGTTCTGTGATATTCATGCAGGGATCTGGCACATCAATAAACTGCGGCACTCGTCGAGAAGATCTTTTTCTATACAACAGGTGTCTTTTACTACCAATTTGCCAAATGAATTATTCAAGAGGCTCTTCCACCTTTAAAAGACGCCCTATCCAATTCATTATTTATGTGCCTTTTCACTCTGGTGGGAGAAGCCTTCAATTATTCAGCAACAATATAGAGCATAGCAAGGGGTTAATAGGGCTTTTGGTGGTAGTGAGCAGTAGGGGAGGTAAAATGGGCGGTGAAGGTGGTGTTGTGGGTGGGTGGGACTGAGTGGAACAGATTTCTGATACAGGTCTTGTGACCAGGTGAGAGATTCTGGCACAGGAAAACAGAGCTGTGAAATAGAAAACAGTAACAATGGCAAAACAGCAGGACTCCAACAGATGGGAACATCCACGCCTTTGTAGAGGAAATAATTTAATTATATCTCGTACTTGTACGTGAAGTTGAATGTGGGAAATATTGTGTGTTTTACTATGCTGCATTCGTGGAGGATCTCTTGACTTCTCGACTTTAAGACTTCGAAGAAGGTCAACAACGTTAATTTACTTCCACATTTTATGATTCATTGTTATATTAAAAAAAAAAAGAGTAAGAAAATCTGTTCAACTAATACACTATATGACCGAGCCTCAAACAGGCCACCTTGCACTCAGGTAGACAAGTTATCCATGAAATAAAAGCAAACCACTTTACATGAAAATAGAAATTGTAGTATCCATAAATATGCAAATATCTCAAATGATTAGATCTAGTGATAAATTTTGCCAAATGTGACATCACAAACATGTGGTTGCTAAATCATGAGCTGTAGAACCAAACATGTCAGTTAAAATCTGCCTGTCAGACATACAAGTGGAGAGTTGTTAAAAATGGCCGCGTTGCTGCCCGTTAATGTTGGAGTGGCAAATGACTTCAGAACAGACTTAATCACTTTGGTACTTCTCCTCAATCACCACTCAAGTGATTTTAATCATATCAAGTATTTCTCACAAGATGAATGAGACTTGAGTAAAGCTGACACTAGGGCCTGGAAAAATTAGCCTTCCAATCAAGAAAAAGTTGTCAAGTAGCTGGAAATACAGATAATTAATGCTTAAATAATATTCCCTGCTATATTTAAAAGACAACAGTACACACAGCAAAAATATCTTTAAAGAAACCAAGAAGAAATTTGTATGTTAAGAGACTGGGTGGAGTGTTTTATTATTAATCAAGGCCGTGCAAGAGTTTCTCTTCTCTACAAATCTTTCCTTAGTTCAAGAAGTTCTCTCAAGATGGTTTAAAAGAACTTGGCTTGTGATAAGATGTTGTTTCCGATGAATCTCCGTCATGCCCTTCAGCTCTGGTTTACTCTGTTGTCTTTGTTATCTCCTCATTTGTGTCACTCTTCACCTACTTCTTTACTGCACAGCCAGGAAAGGGAGGAAGGGGTACTTGCCGAGGGCTCATGCTCTACATTTACATGATAATATCGACAGATGTACTTCAGTCAGTGGACCTAACACTAAATGTTGAATCCTGGGCTTTGGTTCAAGTCGGTATGAGTCTTTAAACCTTTGAAATATTGAACAAACATTAAAATTCAGATTGTTTTGAAATGAATAAATGTAACATTTTCATGATGAGAGGTGGAGAGGCTTTGTATATTCATTGTGCAGAGGCAGCTGCTGACAAACAGTCCTTTAAAAGGGAAATAATTAAAGCTTGTGAATAACATTTTCACATAAATGAAAGTTCAAGCCCCCTCCAAATGAGTTCTCATGACGCTCGTTAAGCTCATCTCCACCAGGTAAATCTCGCTGCGTCGAACCAAGCTGAAATTCCTGTGCTGCTGGTAGGAGGCGTAAATCATGACTTCCATTTAGCTCTCTGCTAACTTGAATAATGGATAAATATTTCGTGGAACTCTTCTAAACTCTCCTAATGTTCTCGCATAACACTCAACAAATCGCAACAGTGGAACGAGTCATTTCACCGTCGCGGGACGCTCAGAACTATTGCTTGCGGTATAAGCATGTGTCGACGGTTGTTTTTAACGCTCCCTTCCAGAAGATGGAGACAAAAGTGATGTGCTAGAGCTTTAAGGGCAGAATACTAAGAGCTATCAAACCTTATTTGTGCAGTACTTTGTATATGGGTTAATGCAATTCAAGTCTTTACAGGGAGAAAATAATGGAGCAGTGAGACAGACAATAAGATTATTAAAAGCAAGACTATACAGAGAAGAGGGCATGACTGAAATGCAAATAAGAATTTTATAGAAGGCTTCATATCATTTATTCAGATGTTTATGTGATCACAATGAGCAGATGACACAGGGGAAGTTTTATTATTCAAGGACATCTTGACAGGTCACAAGACACATTTTTTTTATTACTCCTAATATTAAACTTGTGACCTTTCCGTTTTTTCGACCCACTTTAACACACGTTACATCACATTGTCCCTCTTGGTTCGCTACAATTCAACTTGGAAAACATCCACCAAGTCCAGCCTCTCTAACTTATAATTCATGGCATTAATCCGGACAGTTTACTCTGTAATCGATCAAAAGCTATCATTCTGCAATGTTATCGTTATCATCACTAATTTATTTGATGATCCATGCCCATCCTTTTAATAATGAAATAGAGAGGAGATTAAGAATTTAACTGTCCGTAGCCATTAATATGATCAAGACGTAATAAAAGAATGAGCTACATTTCATTTAATTTAATCAAACTCAATTTTTATGCAGTCCACTTTAGGATCATATATTATGCCAGAGATTAAATGCATGAAGCTGAATTATGTGGAAAAGTTTTTAAATATCTTTTTTTTTTGGGGGGATACTTTGGGCTATGATGATTACAGAATTACCTTATTGATCCACACATACTTATTTTAATACGATGCTATGGTTTTATTACACACTAAAGCTAAGGGAGTGATCACATACTAGAATTTTATTTGAAAATCATTTATGGTAAAAGCCTCTTATCAAGTATACAGATATAGAAACTTGCTGAATGGGGCCAGACCAATCAAATTGTCTCCCTGTCTGTCTCCTGTTAGAAATGCTGCAGCTCCCCCTATTGGTTTGGATCAGGTGAGGGACAGTTGGAGATCAAACAGAGCTTTATAAAACACAGCTCTGTAGTGTAATGGATACCACAACCAGGAAACCACTCCTGAGGAGCATTTGACATGTTGGAAGTGCTCATCTGTATCTGACCACTCTGGTTTGCCTAAATAGCACAGACAGCTGAGTCGTTCTGGACATGTCTTTGAAGCATTTATCAATGTAATTAATCTCAAATGTCATCAGTAATTACCTCAATGTAAAGTACTTGTTCTTTTTTTTTCAATAGAAGAAAATTATATCAATTCGCCCAGATTAAACAGCAGCGGAAATCCTTCAGCCTGGAGTATAATTAGTGGTTTATTGAGACAAAAACACCCTTTCTTTCTAAACAGTTGAATCTCAAGTGCTCCACTTGTAAGCTCCCTTTGTCTGATGATTCCTGTGACACACATTCAAGATGTTCTGCACATTTCTTTCTTGTGAAAATTGAGAGGTTGATGCTTCTCTCGCTTGACAGCTGGAGAGCAATAGACAGCGTGCGAGTGGCTCTCCGTCTTTTGAACCTCCCTCCTGATTTTGGAAAGCCCAGATGAGTAGTACACTTCATCTACAGCTATATTCAAAGTGAAACTCCAAATGTCCCAATTTTTCACTCAAATGCGATTAAAGTATGAGGTTTCCTTATCAGTATGAACAGGATAAAGAGCAAAGAGTCCCATTTTTCTATCCATTTTTGACTGGGTTTAAAGTGGTCGTTGTGTGATTTGTCGGCGCAGCTGTAAAGACAAACATTGTTAAATCCTATTTTTGAAAAATAAATCAGGCACAATGTAGCTGAGTGAACGTTAGAAGAAAGGACAGCAGAGGAGAGCGACAGCACCGCCAACTTTGATTGGTATCTCGGGAGATGCCTCAGTTCTGGCCAAATTTCGAGACGTACCATAAATGAAATGTGTTGGAAACATGCTGAAGTCGTAAAGCAGATGTTTTGTTTTTTTTTAATGATTGCTTTTCCGTGTCTATGTGTTGATTCAGCATATATTCATATTTGCATTTAATAAATGGGAATAAAAGAGAGCAGCATTTTTGGATTTGAGGATGACAGCCTGCAGTGTGTGTGAAAGCAGCTTAAAACAATCAAAACTCAGAATTGATTCCTTCACACACACACACACACACACACACACACACACACACACACACACACACACACACACACAAACACCCTGTATCTGCTGAAAAGGCAGATTGAAATCCCTGATATCACAATACGGCTGTCTGTCTGAATGTATACGTGTCAGCGGAGAGTGAAGGACAAATGGAGATGTGAGGTGGGGGTGTGCCAGTACATGAAGTTTGCCCCAGGTGATAGTTTGAACAAACTCCCATGAAGGGTTCTCCTGAGAGAGTTACATGCTGGGCCGCACAGAAACAATGGACTAATTAAGGAGAGTCTCTCCATGCAGGGTTCATTGCAAGTCCTTGGATCTCGGCTGGACGGTGGAATGAGCGAGGCGGGAGGGAGGGTGTGTTTTTTTTTGTTTTTTTTTTCCTCTCCTGATTAAATTCAGATCAAGGGAGCTGACACAATCTGGCTTTGGTTCGAGTTTAATGAATGGCTCCAATTATTTTAGCTGCAGGTTGCTTCGCATGCAGTATACACACGCAATCATACTTCTCACTACTCACTTCAACGGTACCTGTCTTTAACAGGGTGCTTGTGCCAGACTTTATTGCTGACAGGACAAAGACCTGGATTGTTTTTTGTTTTTTGTTTTTTTTGGGGGGGGGGGCAGCTATGAGGGAGCAAGAAAGTTCTGATATTGGTACATCAACTAAAATACATATATTTTTAAATGTTCTCATTTATTTGTGTTTTGCCAAGGATCCTGCAATGGTGGTTATTAAACACTTTTAACAATAAACTATATCATCCACAATGACGGACAACAACCAACTAAATCTACAAACTTGTGCATGTACACACGCACATATATATATATATATATATATATATATATATATATATATATATATATATATATATATATATATATATGTGTGTATATCTGCCATTGTTATTGACGACTCTGTTATATGGGTCATTTTCTAGACTACACTGGGCCGTAGCACATATCCATCACCATCACCATCACCATCCGAAGAAATAACCTGTGTTATTGTTGTTTTGTTCGTCGTTGCCTGTGTCCTTTTATAAAACGTCACATGCAGATTGCTAAATTGAGCAAATAAAGCCCTTAGATTCAATCTATACCAACCATATCAAGAGGAAAGATGGATTTGGAAAGTAAACAGGGGCATATGGTAAGACTTTAGGGAGATTAAGCTCTCTTATGCGGTGCAGGTGTATGGAAGGCGAGGAAGAGAGAAGCGAATGAAGGAAAATCAATTTAACCCAGATTTGAATCCAAAAAGGGGAAAAACATTAATACTCTAGTCTTACCAGTGAAGTCTTCCAGTATAATTTGTGAGCTTATTTTAATATCAAATTCATTCTGACAGTCACAAAAAATGCATGTACTGTAACTCACGCATTATATTCTACAAATTGAGTGAAACAAGAGGGAGAGCTTGCATAACTCTAACCGGCAGTTTGGCACGGTAATGCGGTTGAGATTAAAGCGTCAGTTACTCCCACAGACATATGTGCACGACAGTATAATTCTATATGTGAGCACAGCAAGTTTCACGTTTTCATATTCACTTTTAAACTATGAATAATTTTCACCATCTCCGGTGTCAAATATGACCTGGCAAAACAACAGGAATCCTAAATAATGTTTGACTACTAAAAGTCTCAATTTTCTTTTTTTTTTTTTTTCTATTTCAGTCACTGTGACCTGGACCGAAAGCAGGGATGCATCTCAAAGCAAAAATGTGACTGACTACATGGATGTATAGAATTTGCAGCATTAGAATCAACATTTTATGTTTTCTTGGTGGCCATTCTGCTGAGGACGCTGCTGTAAAATCGCAAAAAAGCATCTCATTTTGATGAGATGTGAGGGGGCTTGTTCTTTTTCTTTTTTTAGATTTCTTTCAACGTCCTGACCTTTATGGACGAGAGGCAGTGTGAATCATTGCTCTCCAGTTTCCAAGATATCAAATAGGTTGGTCCGCATTTAGTGAAGTGGAAGCATATGTGACCATCATGTTTGAGGTCGACTTAAAATGGAATAGAATCAATATTTTCATTTAGAATAAAAGAAATGAAAGGCTGCCCACGTTTCATCATTTATTACCCTCAAAACTGACTGGGATCAGAACTGTGTTTGATGGTCTACTGTTCAATAACAATATATATAATTCCTTTTTTTAATGTAGCGCGCGCACACACACACATGCAAACCAGTGGGCTGTCATTCTACATTGACCAAAAGTGGACTTCTGTTTTTGATCATTTTAAAATAACAAGATTTAAATAGATAATGTCCTTTGTCCATAATAAAAACCACACATATGCGTTATTGTTTTTTAAAGAAGTAAAAAAACAGCCAGAATTGCTCTTGTAAAACTCGATAAACTAATAAGTGTCTAAGTGTAACCACAAGTCTGAACTCTTCTCAAGCCTCTCTTCAACCTATATATGCTCAGCATGGGCTGGTCACATAGTAAACAGTTAACGACTGACAACTGTTCTTGGGTTTTGATAATTTCCTCTTTTATAAATAGCTTGCAATAACGATCAAAAACACTTCAAACCCTTTTGACATGAGCAACGATGATCTGCACGCTCACTTTCATATGCGAGGATGCTTTGTCATGAATTATTTCAGGATGGACACAGAAGAACTTGAATGCAGCTGCAAACACAGGAAGTTGTTATGATTAACGGTGTCTTATTATTCCTCTTTCAATCATTGTTAATAGAAACATATTTTCTGCAGAAACCAAACTTCCAATCAGACAAACATATAATCCATCTTCTAAATCTCCATCCACCACTGCTGTTTACTGACAGTTCATTTTTGGGTCTTAAAAATCGTTTGTTCCAACTTGGCAGTGACAGGCATGCGGCGGCTTGTCGAAGCCTGGGAAACAAACACATGCTTTCATCTGTCTGCCTGTCTCTGTGTGTCCGCCTGCCTGGCTGGTCTGTGAGGTTCCTCACAAGTGACAGCTTTCCGTTCAGCAATCTGCCTCATCTGCTGATTTGAATTGGACTGTTGTTTTGTGTGTGTGTGTGTGTGTGTGTGTGTGTGTGAGAGAGAGAGAGAGAGAGAGAGAGAGGGAGCGAGAGAGAGACCAAATGTGCAAGCACCGCAGGTTTGTGTGGAATGCGTGTGTGAATAATATGTGTACATATGCCCAGCAGACGGATTTTTTCGTTAAACATTTTCAGATTCAGGACTCTAGCTGGCAACAGAAGGTGATCTTTATAGCCAGAAATAACACAAGTTAGAAAGAGAATTTAATGGACAGAAAGGGAGACGTCATCCCCAATAATTTCATATGCTGCAAATAATATTTCCCCTTCAATTAAGTCAATCAAATGTCAGCTCACTCCAGTTGCGTATTAACAGGAGAAATGGATTCTCTGTCCACGGTTCACACGTCACGTTCGTTCAAACCTTCAATAAATGGTGGACATTTCCACACAGCAAAGCAGTGATTTAATCAAGGATACAGTTTGACTTGGCGTGTCATTCCTCTGATTTGCTAAACCTTATTACAGTTGATGCTAGCTAGCATTTTCTCACTGTATTTACATGTAGCTAAGGTCAGTCATTAGTCACTGTGCCCTATAACGAAAATCCTTATTGTGTCTGGTTTTCCACTGCAAATTCACTAAAACATTTGACTGATTTAACAGAAACCAGATGAAACCGCACAAAATGATTGTTCAACCCAGTCTGACCCTGGTAATTCTCGGGCCACTAGAAAGTTGCCCTCTGATGGTGGTGACTGGTAGGTGGAAGAGAACAGCTTTGAAAAGCTTTTTTCAAATGAAAGAGCCCCACATTTCTCATTTATCACCCATTACCTTTTATTATAGAATGGTAATAGACTGAAACACGCTGGTTTGAATACAGCTAACACACAGCGCAATTAAAAAACTTGAGGAAAGCAAGACAAAGCACAGATACATGACGAATCCTCTCTTTCTGTGACCGTCTGAAGTGGTTGTGGCACGCAATGTGTTAAAATTACCACGGGGAAAAAAGTAAACTAGTCAGGGATTCTTTATCATGGCGGATATGAATTCCCTGCTTCAACAACGTCATGCAATGGGCAGTGATTAATGTTGGATAAACATAAGGAAGTCTGAGTTTGGGGGCAGGTTGTGGTGGTGGTTGAATCGAGCAAACACTGGACCTAGAAGCAGGAGTGTGTAGACATGCAGGTGTACATACCAAATGACATGATGTGAATGGAGACGGGGGAGTGTTCTTAGGTACAATACTCAACAATCACACCTGCGAGACCACAGTCAGTCAAAAATTAGTTGGGAAATTACACCAAATTGTGCATTTTGGTTTTCCATTGGGAGTCTTCCAGTCTTGGCCTAGAGCCGAGTTTCCCCTAGTCCCCCTCCCCCCCAGCATGTATTTAGGTAGAAATTTCCACAGTAATTCCTGAATGCACAACCACATTAAGAGTAGTGGCCATTATATGTCTGCTGGGAATCCGTGGCAGCTCCTGACATCCTGTCACAAGGGTGCAAAAGCCCACAGCTGTACACCTGCAGAGGTGGATCATCCATCTATAAACGCTGGGGGTAGAAAGGGGCTTGTAAACCAAATTTTGTCTCATCCTGCCAAGAGAGATCGCTTCTTAGGCATCCTCGTAAAGAGCCTTCTAATAGGAGTCAGATGACAAAAACACGTTTTGGGCTGTCTGACCTTTACCCCATGTGTTGTGTTCGCTAGTTGGTCCCACTTTCGAGCCAATAACCCAGATTTTCCCCATAAAACGTTCTTCTTTAAATCAGCGATGATATCAGTGAACGATCTCTGTGCACTCTCAGCCTTCCTGCCTCTGTCTCAAGTCTTCATAAATTATTTTCAATTGAGTTATCCCCCTCAAGGGTTCCCCCCAGAAAGAGTCTGATTGTCTCCGCCCACTGCGTGCTCTGTCTCACTATGTTTTATGCACAGCTACATCAAACAAATACTACAACTGTTTGCGCATTACAGAAGATGCTCACAGGGTGTGGCGCTGTCAAAACAACACCTGTCTCGCTGGTTGTGTGACGCATCACATATGCAGAAGCCACAGTGCGGCAGGGGTTCAGCTCCCTCTGGGTATCCGGGCGCTCTACGGGAGAACCTTATGCTTACTGTATCTATGGCTCCCTTCAGAGCAACGGCAGCGTCAGACATCTGCACTGCAGAGTCTTGATCCTCCCCCATGTTCAAAGCCCATATGATGTAGAAAGTTAGTTATATAACTCCAGATTCAGTGAGTATAGCCCTCTAACATTTTCATTGGTACAAAGGTCTCTTAATTAAAGTCTCTCCAACTTTAAAGAATTAATCTTAACAAGAAGTTACAACTAGTTATAAAAAGAAAAAGTGTGATTGTTCAGCAGTTTAATTATCTACCTAAGAAAGATTATGTTCCAACCGCAGTCTGAGTGTCAGCAGGCTCACACAAAAACTACTGGACCAATTTCTTGATACTTGTAGAATGGTAGAGCATGGCCCATGGAAGACAAAATTACTGTTTGAGGCAGATCCAGCCTTTTTAATTCATTTTATTCATCCATATATCTTCATTTTTCCTTATAATTGCAAGATAGGACATTTTTGGCCATTTTCATGTATTTCTTTGTAAATTTTATATTGAGCCTAATAGAATAATCTCTAACCCAGATTTTTTATCTGGTAATATTTCCAGACACAAACGATGATGTTTGTTTTAGATTCTGATGTCATTAACATTGCAAAAAAGTGTGAGCTGTGTGAATTATGACTGTTTTTACTGTGAAATATTCCTGAGGGAATGGCGCTCTACTCCAATCTGCTTCTTCAACATGAGACACAAAATTATATTTCCCATGTTTCACATGAAATATGCAGATTTGATTTTATTCTTTCAGGTTTTAGTGTTTTCCTTATTCCCTAAAGACAAAATAATTGAAACTGCTTTTTTTCACAACCACATGCCATTTGCTTTACAAGTAAGATGATGCACATCAAATACGAGAGGTTCTGCATGGGTGCTGTCACCCAAAACTAAATAAAACATTCAGTCACGGGAGATGGACCCTTTTCAAGGCTGCAGAGGCAGATATGGTATGAAAAGCTGCTAAAGGAATGAAGGGATGGGAAAAGGACTCAAAACTTGTACATGTAGATTATAAGTGATGCCATCTTCTACGGCTATCAACAACTCAATCAGCAATCTGTTGGGACATTTGGAGATTGGAATTCAGAGCTCTGCAGGCATTTACTCCATGTGGCGGAATAATATCAACCAATCCCATACTTTTATGTGTGTGTGTGTGTGTGGGGGGGGGGGGGGGGTCGTTTCCAAACTGCCGACATGGTGTTACAGTGGTCAGCACTGTCGCCTTACAGCAAGAAGGTTCGAGTCTCGGCTCGGGGATGGGGTCTTTCTGCGTGGAGTCTCCATGTTCTCCCTGTTCCTGTGTGGGTTCTCTCTGGTACTCCAGCTTCCTCCCACCGTCCAAAGACACCAAGAGGGGATGAGGCTGATTTTGACCGTAGGTGTGACTGTGAGTGTGAATGGTTGTCTGTCTCTATGTGTTGGCCCTGTGATGGACTGGTGACCTGTCCAGGGTGAACCCCGCCTCTCACCCGAAAGCCGCCGGGATAGGCTCCAGTCCCCCAGTGACCCTTAACAGGATAAGCAGAAGAAAATGGTTGGATGGATGGATGTTTCCAAGCTGCAGGGTGATGTCATGAGAAGTGTATCATGGAGAAACATTAAATAAAAACATCTTGACTGTGCTGTGTTGGTGTTGCAGCCTCGGTATCGAGGAGCCTGTGGACTGTAAATAGAGTGCAGAGCACTGTGGGAGCTGCATACAGATAGATTACACTTGTCACTGCTGATCTACGTGGAATGGCTGGTCATTACTTGTGTCTCAGACTGCATACAAATGCACATGTGCTGTATAAGCTGAGCGCAGGTGGACGGTGAGCACAAGAGTCAAGGAGCGTGTATTGCGACTTTAAAAGATGGCAACACAGGGGGAAGAGCTTGCAATCACATGTGCATACACACTCATGAGCTGAGATACATGCAGGACCAAGCTTTGTGCTCACACACACACACACACACACACACACACACACACAAAATGCATGAAGTAGCAAAGTAGATAAAGCATGGGAATTAATATCTGTGTGCTGTGGTGCCATGAACCACAGCCCCCACCGTAAACACATCACTCACAGTATAGTAGCCAACCAGCCAGAGGGGCGTGCATGTGTGCGTGCGTGTGTCTATGTGTGGTAAAAGCTTAACACATTAAGCTTAAAGACAGAAATGTGGTGCATTTTCCACTCTGCAAACTAGAGTATATTTATAGATATATATTAAAAATGGATTTCTAATCTGTAATGCATAAACAGACAAGAAAACATTGCCCTTTAAGGACCAATGTGTTGGATTTAGAGGGCTCAGTTGGAATATAATACAAATAATTGGGTTTTCATTCATGTGTAATGACCCAAAATTCCAAATGTGGTTCCATAGTCTTAGATGGTGTAAAAAAAACACAAAAAAAACAAGTGCAAGCTACTGTATTTTAAACATACAGTATCTGCAACTGAATCACATCCATTGAGGCTCTTCAAAACAATGTCCTAGACTGAAACCCCCCTCGACAGTCCCACCTCACACTTCATAAACATCAGTTAAATTCCCTCTTTCAGCTAAACTTGACCCAACTATGGGTTAAGTCAATCCCACTGCTATTCTATTTATTTTAGGATTCACTTTCCTAGAGCTGTCACTATTAGGTTTACCCCCCCCCCCCCCTTCAGTTGGGAAGATTTTCTTTCTTTTTCTTTCTGCTCTGCATGGGTTCTCACACAGGTGTGTATACCTGAAGTAGAAGAGACTAGACACTTGCTGAGGAAAAGTGGTTCTAAGACGAGATAAGACTTGAAAAAACACCCTAAATGGAGACAGCTCATCGTCTTTGTTCTCCCTGCTACTGCTGGATGTGGATAAGAGGCTGTTTGAACAGGAATATTAAATGTTATATATGACGGCGGAAACACTCGCTAGCAGATTACAGCTAAAGGCTACTAGATTTACGATCTGTTTTGCTCAAATTTAGTCAGCTACAGTAGTCAAGATGTCAAAACTTGTATGTTTCTTTGAGTGGAGCTGTGAGTAAATATATTGAAAAGAGGCCGCTTGTTAAGGTAGTTTCTGGGTTTGTATGCACAAATCATGTAGAAATACTCAACCACAGCCGATCTGGTGATGATGCCTTGATTTTTTAGCTTGTACCGTGCACGAGGCAGCTTTATGAAGTTAAGTGGTTACTTGTTGTTTCTTTTTTTGGTCATTAATTCATAAATTATTGTTCTGTAGCTGTCAGATCAAGCTAACACAAGTCAACTACATGTTCTTCAACTTCAGAGACTAACCACTTGTTGTCGACGGTAAAAATACTGAACCGGATATATATAATCGAAAGCCTGTCATGGGGTTTCGTTTTAAAAATCGACAGGATGATTATATAGTTTTTGTGTCTGGCTTCCTCAGGGACACTTCTGAAACATACTGATGGAATCACAATAGCTGTCTAGACTTGCCGTAATCAGCACCGGCAGCCACAGTGGAGCCGGAATGTGTCCAGCTGTTCTCTTCATCCGTAGCTCTCTTCACAGGCATGGCAGTGACAGGCATCTGTGCAGTGGTGTCTTGGACTTCACCCATACCCCGTCATCTGTTTCTGTCTGTGAGATGTGTTTCGAGACTCACTCAGTTTTATATGTGATAAATGACAGGTGACACGATGGTCCGGCTTTACGTTTTATCTACATGCCAAATGAGGCACTCTTAAAACATTTTGGGGGGGGGTTAGTGGGTACACAGGGGAATTATTCAATGTATTATCTCTCTTCTTCCGCCTTGTACAGCAATAAACTGTTGAATGTCATCACTTGGCCCTTCTCTCTGTCTCTCAGGGCTGGTTTTGTGTTTCCCATGATGCAATACAGCTTCCTGCTTCTTTACACTTTCTATTGAGGGTCATTATGTGATGTGTGTCACAGCGGACATTAACTTCATCCAATTCATTGCTTTTATCAATATCAATCAGACACAGAATATACAAAATATATCATCAAGAACATCTTAACAACATGGCACGCGCTGGAAGGATGAACCCAGTGATGAGTTACAACTCACATCCGATGCTCTACTCTCCCACAAATACCAGAGGAACTCACTTAGCCTTTTCGTATTTTCTTAACGAAAGTGAACAATGTCTAAAGACTTCGTACTTTTCAGTTTCCCCCTTATTGAAACTGAGGTTGGCTAACACTTGATTGTTTTTCATGGGGCTTTAGGTCAAGGAAAATACAGGCAGGATTACTTTATTTAAATCTACACTGAGATAATGTTATTTTTGCACTGAGCTCTTAAATTGAACAACAACAATGTCTCTGCCTTGAGATCCTTTTTCTTTCTAATCTTTGTGAAATATTAAACAACCTTTGTTCAAAAGAAAAGATTGTTTGCTTTGGTACAAATCTGAGCGATCTGTATCAAAAAAAAAAAGAAGTAGATGTGGAATGTTATCAAATTGAGTTCATACGAACCCGGAATGTTTGGCCACTTCAAAACAGAGAGAGAGACAGAGAGAGAGCGAGAGAGACACAGAGAGAGAGAGAGAGAAAGAGAGAGAGAGAGAGAGAGAGAGAGAGAGAGAGAGACTGCTGCAGCGTCTAAGTTTTTGGGCCATGTGATCAGAGAACCTGTCCCAGAGCTACAATTACGATTACAAAGATACTTCTGAAATGGTTGAAGAGAAGTTTCCAGTCACTAGCCTATTGATCAGCCTTATCAATCTGCTGCAGATGATGGTCAACTGTTAAAGGGTGGAAAGAGGCCAAATGCTAGAACGGACATTGATTGTGGGAGGCTTAGAGGATGTGGATGGGTGCTGATGGGAGGGATTGTGTAGCGTTTAAGAAGTTAGAGCAGCCTGTGTCAGTCTCACAGGGCTGGGTCATGGCTGAGTGGGAGGTGGTGATGGACCAGAGAAGGCTCCCGTTATCAAGAAAAAGGCCACTGAGGGGACAAGCTTAGACAGGTGGGTGATGAGTGAAACAGCTACGCTGAAATACAAAAAAAAAAAAAAAAGCGAGTGAATTTTTTTAAAGGGAATAAAGAGAACGACAGAAAGGGAGAGGGGACTCAGCTGTTTGGGTTCTAACATCAAACAGGACCCGTCCTGAGGAGACCTATTGTGTGGTAGAGGAGAGAGAGAGAGAGAGAGAGAGAGAGAGAGAGAGAGAGAGAATGAAAGAGAGGCTGTTAATGTGAGCGAGATTGTGGGTTTAATGCTGGGGACTGAGAGAGAGATGGAGGATATCACAACCATTTTAGGGGACGCACTGAGACAAGACAGGGGTGAAAGATTATTGAATAGAACAGGGAGAGTCTTTGTTGTCTCATTCGTCAGGGTTGCTTTGTACGCCTGATTACTCAATCTTAGTAACCGAAGGGAATGAGTTTGCTCAGGCCTCTATGTAGCTGAGTACAGACAGGGCTGCCATATGTCCTAAAGTAATATAGAAAGCCAGGATCAAGGCACAGTGTAACTGAAATAGAAGTCACATTTACACATAGACGACACACAAAGGGATCAATGAAGTGATTCGAGACTGAACTTGAGCTTGATCTCATCCAATTTTTATTGGAAACAAGGAGCAAAGAAAATCAGAAGAGGCTTTCCATCGCCTCAAGTGTTTTAGGGCTATAAGCCACACTTTGAGGTAGCGTTGTGATGTGCCACCTGTAGTTTTCTCTTGCAGCCATCTTAAAACAAGAGTTGGAGGACTTAATGTACAGTAGAAAACTGTATGGGATGAAGGGGTAGGGCTCAAGAGGGATCGAACCTCAGAGGCAAAGACACTAACGCATGTAAGGAATGGGACAGCGTTTGTGTTCTGAGCAAAACGTAAATACCGTGTGCTTGCATCCATGGACGTCACCCTAAATGTTAGCAGCCAGTTGCCACATCCTTGCAATCATTACAGTATGTTTCACAGCCAGTTACCTCCCACGGAGGCACACATATACATATTCAACAGCAGGAACTTAGGGAGCAGATCCACAAACACCCAATGTAAAAGAAAAAAAATCTTGTTTTTCACAATGTTATACACATCCACAATGTAAGGACCCATTCCTTGGACCATCACGCACCCCTTCATCGTGTTTCATGAAAACTGGCCTGGGGTCGTTTTCATGTAATCCAGTGTAAAATACTGCTCTCAGAGAACAAGCATAGCCACCAAGGCCAACGTAATAAATCTGAGGTTTTTTTTCACTATCTTAAATGGTTCCGTCCTGAAATTTTTTATTGGTTCCTATTTGGCACAATTTCATGTCCTCCATGCTTAAGTTTTTGTGAAAACTCACCCAGAAATTTAGGAATGCCGCTGAAAGAAGTGCTGTCAGAGAGCTCAGATGTGTATGTCAAGGCCGTTGTAATCCGTTTATTCATCAACGCTTTTGCTCAGCGCTACATGGTTCTGCCAGGTTTTGTGCAAACGGCCCTGTTTGTTTTTGCTGAAAGACAGGCAATCCAACAGACGTGGTTAATGAAGGTTGTGAATTAGATTTTGATTTTGGAAATCAATAACAGCTTTTATAAAGTTGCTTTTTCTCATAGGCCTTTATTTATCCAAAGTGAACAACTGTTCTCACGGAAAAAAAAATTAATAAAGGTACCCACCGGGTAAACGTGGGGTTTTGTGAGGGTCTGGGGAAGTGGTGCTTAATCCAGCCTCGAACGTAATAATCTCTGAGGGATTACAGATGCCGGAAGAAATATGAATAAATTCTGTGCGTTTCAAAGAAATTCCAGTTTTTGTCATCAAATGCTACCATTAACCATTGTAACCATTCACACGCCATCGTGGATTTTTTTTTTCCAACACAAGTTCAAATTTACAGCGATCGGAGTTAAGTAGCGATGAGAGATTTGCTGCCAGCGTTTGTTGATTAACAGTTTTTGATAAATAGCGTAAAAGACCCGCGTCCGAATCATGTCTAAACCGTCATGTGCTGCAAATACCGCAACACGTAATAATAGAGAGGACTGAGGTATATTTAGGTGGAGATGAGTTGATTATCCATAACAACGGTAAATTGTACTTTACTGAAATTCAAAAAGCATTGAATGGCCGTAGAACATGTCAGGTTTTTTTAAGTCAAACAATAAAAGATTTTCAGTGTGTTTTTTATTATTTTTATTTATTTATTTATTTTTATCATCGCATGACAAGTTTATGATGGTGGCCTCCTCCTGAAAAATGTGTGAACTCCACTGTTACAGAAAAGAAATATGTACAAATGTAAATCACAATCAGTGCACGCACACAATCCACTGATGGGGCCAAAAAAAAAAAGGAAAAGAAACTGGCAGTATTGTGCGGAACATAACCATGTCCAGAAACATTGAACTTGATGCAATTTAAAGTCTTTCATATCTAATCTGGAAAATGTTCTACAGAGCGCGGCTATCACTTATACTTTCCTGACAGCCTTTGGGTGAAAACTGACGATAGCAAGTCTGCTCAGTGTTCCAACTGTTGCCTCCAGAGACTCATCCGTAAACACACACTCTGGAGATTTCAGCACACACACACACACACACACACACACACACACACACACACACACACACACACACACCCTCCCCATACATGTGCACTTTGAAAAACTCTCCCTTTCAAATGTATACACATTTGATTACACCCACAATTAACCCACTCTGCCCATCCTCTCTATTTCTAAATGTCTCCCTCTTCTTGCCCCACTCTCTTCTTGTCTTTCTTTCTCATACTTCATCCAGGACGTCCGGATGAGCCACTTTGACTACTCAATACAGAGATGTCCCCCTCTTTTCTCCTCTTTTCATCTCTCTGTTTGCCTGCTGCAGTGGGGTGGGTTCAGACAGCCAATAAAAGAGCAGCTTTTCACCAAAAAAATAAAAGAAAGACTGATCTATTCTATCCTGAGTGGTTTGTTTTTCTTCCTTTTTGTGTTCTTTGCTCCAGATTTTGGCCTCTGTTAATGCCATCCTAATAATAGAGAAGGAATGATTTAATAGAATTCATTACCCCTCGCTGAAGCTGTCTGGCCAAAATGTTCTCTGCACATACAGCAGGATATTGAAGTTTATAAAGCCTGAAGTGAGAAATTGTCTTTGGGACTTTTAAATGACTACGGTCAAGTCAACATGGTCATTCAATTACATAGATTAATTCTCTCCAGTGGGCAGCTGACAGCCTTGATTTGCAGCTTTGATTGAAACAAGCGCAGATCTCAGATAGCGGCTGTCAAAGGTGGTAAAGGATGACTAGAGATATTCTCTCTATAACTTAGACAAGATTTCTTTGGAGGAACATGGCACCTTTGTATTCATGCCGACTCTGCTGCCTGATCAATTCATGAAAAGTTAATTTGTTATTAGAATTTCCTACATGTATTTAGCACTTTAACCTCAATAAAACAAAAGCAACACAAACATTGATTTACATGTTTTTTTTTAAATAATTCTATCTATTTGTATTACAAGTGGATAATACTTACCTAGTATGATAAGAATATACTTATAGTGTATTACTGGTGCATCGGATAAGAATCCAGACATTGCTCTCTTTAGCAACCCTAGCAGCAGTTAGCTGACGTGCGTGCAGCATTCTGATGCTCGCTCTCGCCACCGTGTTCGCGCTCCTTGTGCGTTAGCGGCGATTAGCTGGCGGGCGAGCACGAATCAAGTAGGGTCATTTATGTTGAATCACTTCTTGCATGAAACACTCATATTAGATGCCCGCATTGGCTTGCTAGTAAGCTTTTTCCATGGCCGTTTAGTTGATCTTTAAGTGTGAGCCTCAGCAGTTTTAGCATCGCTGAGGGGTGGGGTGCTCCATGTCAACATTTAGTGGATGAGTTAAATGGAATATTGTAGCCAAATTATAGGGTTGCTAAGCTTCATTATTGAGGCAAGGTTCAATTGCAATTCTCATTTAGCAGAGTAGAGGCGTTAATGTTTCACTTTGTTACCTATTTCCATCTAACAATGCTGAATTTGCTTCAGAGCTTGCTGTGATCAAGACAATCCTAAACTGACACCAGTTAAAACAATTATTCTTTAAAAACGTATTCACAAAGACCGAATTCACAAGACAATTCATCCTGGAACATAGTCCATGTGTTCATCAGTTATTAACGAAGCCTTTGCGCTTCCCCACTTCCCAGATCCCTGACGGACGCTGCTGCCGGAGGAGGCTACAGACCTGAAGAGGCTCAAGCTGCCACCCTTAGCATCACCTGTTCATGTCTGTCCATCAATCTCTCTCTCTTTATCTCTGTCCCTCTCTTTCCTTCTGTGTATCTGTCTTCCTCCATTATCTGTCTTTGTCTCTGCCCCGCTCTCCTGCTCTCTTTCCCCCCCCGACAGGTCAAAGCAGAAGGTCGTCCCCATTGAGCATGGGTCTGCTCCACGTTCCTGCCTGTTAAAAGGAAGGTTTTCATCGCCGCTGTTGCAGGATGTGCTTGCTCATGGAGAATTGTTGGGTGTAAATTCATGAAAGGACTGAGGTGCTGGATCTGCTCTACCTGTAAAGTGTCATGAGAGAACTTTTGTTGTGATTTGGTGCCATACAAATAAAGCTGACATGATTTGACTTGACTTAATGGTTTGTTTCTTGAGTAATAGAAGTACTTTGTTACAACCTGTCAGCAAATAGGTAATTATGACACTACAACCTGTCATTTTATATACTGTATTTGTGTGCCGCAAGTCTGGAGGGGGAGAGGAAGGGGTCAAGGTAGAAGTGCCAGCGGAGAGCAGAGCAGAGGAGGAGCTATTGTGGGTTCCACCACTGAAGAGGACAGACTCAGGGTGGCTGAGCTGACTGCTGCCAGGACAGCAGAGATGGTCTATCCCACTTAGCAACATGGATGTCTGGGAGAAGGGACCGGGTGGTGATATAAAGCTGCTGTGTCTGGTGAGTGACTGGACCCCTTTGGCAATTATGCTGGCTATAAAGAAGCAAAAATTTAAAACAAAAAAAAATGTTTTCATGTGTGACCCCAGTACCTAAAGGAAAAGCAAAAAAGTTTGCTGAAAAAGAAAAGAATTATCTTTTATGTTCCTGAAGTCAACTCCTTTATGGAGAAAGAGGACGGGACCATCAAATTATCAGGGGGACAGATTTTAACCAAACATCAAACCCTGCAGGAACATGTTAGAATGCTCTTTTTCTGAGGGCATCATCCCAACATGAAGAGGAACATGTCTGCAAATTTGGGGCCGTATCGCTGGGGAAAAGATTTTGACCAAAAATCAACCCGACGGGTCAAAGGTAATTTTTTACCTGATACAATCAAGCCATTACTGGAAAACCGTATGTGCTAGAATGCTCATATTCAGAATCTGTCATCCTGGGACAGAGTGGAACATGCGTGCAAAATTTGGGGCAAATGGTCGAAAAAAACTATTTTGACAGACAGTCAATGAGGTTGTTAGTTTTTAACCAGATACAAATCAAGCCATCAAGTCTTTGACCAAAAACTCTTCACAGCAGGTTAAGATTGGACAGTAATAACAACTCTTTTCTCCTCTCTTCCCTTTGTAACCAACTAGTTTTGTTCAGAGGAAATAAACTTTAGAAAATTCTGTCCACTCTCAACACCTACACAAGCTTTCATGAAAATCCAAGTGTTAGATTTGCATCATGTTGCTTAAAAAGCAGACAGGGCAAATGAGACTGAAATCATAGCTTTGGCTGAAAGAATCCAAATTCATGTACCCATGCAGATAAAAATCGAAAATCCAGACAGTTAAGTTTGACCCGCTGGCCTCCCATCACATAAGGACTTGAAAAACAGTTTGACAAAGCAATAAATACACAAAACCATTAAGAATCAAAGGAAAAAGTTCCATCAGAGTTTCCCATCTTTCCACCTGACCTCCAACACAAACACCCATCGCAGAGAGACAGCAGGGCTGCTGGGTCAGCAATTGCCTCTCACCGGTGAACAAATGCAGGAATGAGAGAAATTGGTGGAGAGAGAAAGGGTGAGTGAAATTTTGACAATTCAAGCCTCCAGGCTGGGTTATTCTTGTACTTCATATCTTCAGGGGAATCTACATAATTAACAACAATTACATTGTTAAAATATTAGTTGTCCAATGAGCTTCCATGTCAAGTCATGTCCCTTCATTTGTATAGCACCAAATTACACAAAAAAGTTATTTCATCACACTTGACAAGTAAAATAGGTCTAATACCTCACTCTTTTTGTTAATTTACACCCAGCAGTTCCCCAGGAGCGAGCACATTTGGAAAAAGCAGTGACAAAAACCTTCCTTACAACAGACACAAACGTCAAACAGACCCAGGCTCACTGGGATAAGCCGTCTCTCGGGGAAATAGAGCAGGAAACAGGGACGGAGACAAAAAAGGATAAGGGAAATGGACGGATACAGATAAGGAAACAGAGGGACAGAGCCAGAGAGAGAGAAAGAGGAAGAGTGACAGAGGTGGACAGAGACTGACAGAAAGATGGGGGACTTGAACAAGAATGTCACTTCAAATAGAGGATGGTGAATTTTAGAAAATCCTTTGCAAGTTGGAGAAAATAAATGTTGAACAAATATTACATTCTCTAAACAGGTGTCCAGTGTTGTCCGTCAATATCCAAAGTATAGATTATTATTGTCATTACAGAGTCTTTACGACGTGGGCGTCTCTCTCACTCCTCACTTTTTCTACCCTTTTTCGTCAATTATTAAGAATCTACCCTGACGTCGACTTTTAAGTCTGAGGGACTGACGACCAGCAGCATTCACGAAGACACACATAAATCAAGAAGTTTCTTAATGTTTCTGGCATTTGCTGCTAAACACATTCATTTATCAAGACACAATTCATCTGCAATGCTCCCTCCCTCCTCCATCGCGCTGCACGGTTTACTGTGCTTTTGGTTTCTTGAACTACAGAGAACATTTGGGGTGAACTTTACAGGTCCCTTGTGGCTGCTTCATCGTGAAAAAGTGATAAAAATGAATCAGGGGATGGATAAAACACCGTAAGAAGTGTTCATGTCTATCTCCTTAAGGTCAATTGTGTATCTGTTCTTGAGAACAGGTAATTTGAATTTCTAGAGTTTTGATTGGACACATTTTGTTGTTTATCTGAAAGATGACCCTTCAGAGATGCCACTCGTGTCTCACTTTCTATATAATAAAGCTTTATTTTCTACAAGGAAGCAGAGTCCATATCCCTCAATGTCTGTGAGGTCTGTGAGGCCAGACCACCTAGAATTGACCCATACAGCATACAGACACTTCAATCTTTTACTACTGTCAGTGCATAAAGATAAAGACTCTATATGGGGTTTAAAATGTAATGTTTAAGGTGGAAGATTTAAGATGTTTTACTCTTCCTGCTGAGCTTGAGGGGGCAAATGTCTACTTCCTTGACCTCCCGCAAGTGGTTTATAGACTCTTTTTTTATTGCTTCCTCGAATTTTTTCCAATAGGTTATCCAGTTGAAGACGTTCATGCATACAACCGTCCTCCCTTCATCTTTATTCAATGGCTGTTTCACTTCTTGGTTAAATTGTGAATGCAGTATATCCACATAGGAATAAGTCATACTTTCTTGAAAGAAGATGTCACTAGTCAATGAAAGCAGTAACAGCCTGGAGTTCAAACAAACAGGCTTTTTACAATCTCAAGAAAAATTTTGGGAAGGTGAACTGAAACAGAAAAACTCATCTTTAACCTGAAGAATTCATGTGCTGCAGTATCCTTGAACCCCTATATGCACATACTTTGCTTTCACAAAAAGAGATATAGCACATGTTTTCATACAAGGACAAAATCATCCCAGTCCATCTATCCTTGATAAATAAAAATTGCAAAAAAAAAAACATGAGAACTTTTTTAACTGCTTAGTTTGCACAACTTATGTTTCCTTATTCAGTGAGAGAGACCAACACATCTTATTTAATTGTAAAAACCAGGAAGACAAAATTTGAAATTTGATGCCTCGAGACAAAGGAAAACATTTTCAAGAGAATTGTGTGACTTTTTAAGGGTATATGCAAATGGCGGGACCCAATACCTGACCTGGGACCCATGGACATTCAGAATCATGTTTTATATGGTAATTCTGGCCTGGATCAGGTCCAATTCTACCACCCCAGGGCAGGCATTGTTAAACATGATGTGTAATAGCTGAATGGATCAGAGAAGAACTAACTGTGATCAGAATGAAGTGTCGAGTGCGTCATTGAGCAGAGGTTAGGCTCGTCTCGGAAAAGCAGTTGACAGCAGATGAGCAACATTAGCAGTCATGATAATGAGAAAGCGAGAAAGTTAAAAAGGGGAAAGAATTACAGATATCTTTATAGCATTATATGCAACAAAAGAAACTTGTTTTGGAAATGAGTTGCACTTGTCATCCGTCGCCGTGACGGTAAGCAGACTTTAAAGCTGAAATAATGAGAGGATGAGCCATGGTAGGAGAGAGGAAGAGGAGAAAACCTGGCTGCATTTGACCACCCTTCTTGGCAAGCTACATGGATTTTATGCACCCATTCTGGAAACATGGACGAAACCTACAGATTTTACTGTACATCAGGTTAGAAAACAATTGTTTTGTCACATTTGTATATCAGTATTCACGAATAGCAGTCCCCTTAGCATAGGTCATCCACTCATATCAACACAGACTCAAAGGTCAGAGGTCTGAGCCATTTCCAATCTTTTCCTCACTTCCTCAGGTGAAAGTTCTGGCCCGAAGTTTTTTTGGTTTGGATATTTTGTTTTGTTTTTGACATGTCAGCCTCTCAGGATTACCCTCCACATAGATCGCATTCAGACATCAGAAGAACGTCTCCCGGCTGTATTTATGATTGTGTAATTATGAAAGCCAGATGACAAGCTGCTGACAGATGGTAGATAGATGGGCTGTGCCCTTGAGTTTGGCTGCACCTGCATGGCCTGTTCATCAAAAACATAATAATACTGTAAGTGGATGTTGCACAGTTACACATGGAGGAGAAAGAGTGCTGGAAACCCAAGGACACAGGAGTGCTGCAGGTCTCTTCAGACACTGGATCATTATTATATACTCAGCCCAAAAGAAAAATGTAAGTTTGAATGTTCAAATGGCTTCCTCCCCCTGGAGAAATGTAGTGCCATCAGGGCCATAAATATATTGGCACACAAGCATCTTTGACGGCAAGCTCTTACTCTGGGAGCAGTTCATGTTCATGTTTTTTGGGGTGAGAAAATTGAGGATTTTTTCATATTTGTCGCTGTTATCAATCCAAAGGATAGTTTTCATCTGAGAGAGAAGATGGGGCAGCCATTACATTACAGTCATCTGTCAAAAAAAAATCCTTTCTGTCTCCCACAGCAACCATGCAGCACCATCCGGTTTGCTCGGACTTTAATGTGTATCATCTTACCCATAACACTAAAAGTATGCAGGGATGAATGTGCCTCTTTGGTTGTTACAGTAAATCAAATATATCGCATGCATACATGGCACTCTTTGCTAATAGGTGAGCAACCAGTTCAATTATAAACACATATTGCAATTATATAGTCAAGTTTGAATTGGACAGTCTAAATTGCAAAGGAACTAAGGTCATAAACTCTTCATAATCCTGTCGCCACAAGGTTATTACAGCTGCTGTGGACATTCGCAGCACAGCGGGGAACATTTGATGTCGGCATTCAAGGACAACAAAAGAATGCATCAAAAATTGGGCAGCGCTGTGCCAAGAAACGTCACTTTCTCATCGCCGTCTGGTTTTCCACTGCATAACTTTAATTCTCGCGCCTGGAAACTCCAGGTTCGCTTGGCCATGGTTGCTTTGTTATGTGATAAGCAAAAGAGAATTCCCTAAAAATATGCCTGTAACTTATCTGCAGCTTCTTTGGAGAAGCGCCACAAAAAAGAAGGGGATTTCAAATATTCTATCAGCCAAATACCTGACAATACCTCTGCCACACAGGCTCATAGCTTCCATTGTTTTCACCATGGGTAGTTATAATGTACTTAAAGAAACTGAAAAACATATGCAGAAACTGCTTGAGCTATCGTCAATATATCATCAACTGGGAAAAGAAACATGTCTGTCAAAAACACCTAATCAATATTTTGTGTATTCTTTCTATAAAGACTAAATTGGTTATGTTACCCCTGGCAACGGAGGCCACACACACACACACACACACACACACACACACATATAGGAGTTTGTCTGTGATTACTTGCAGTCAAACACAACAAAATATTTACTTGTGGGTGTTTAATTTCCTGCCTAGTTTCAGTCCATTTGACTAGAAATTTAAACCCCCCACTTTGTTCAATGCTTGTTACAGCTCAAGGCATTAATCAGGCTATTATTTCTGTTCCCAGAGACAAGCGGCGTTCTGTATGATGAGCCTGAGATGTGTGAATGACAGGTAATTCAGTTTATGAAGAAAAATGGTCGTCTTGCAAAACTGTCATAACAGCTCAGCAAAGAATACCGAGTTTCCTCGTGGATGGTTAGCGTAGGACATGCGGTGATTCTGTGTGTGTGTGTGTGTGTGTGTGTGTGTGTGTGTGTGTGTGTGTGTGTGTGCATGAGTGCGCGCGTGTGTGTGTGTGTGTGTGTTCAGTGCAGGCCTCTTTACCCGTCATCCTGTCTCCAGAAGGATTTAATCTAGTCCCTCAAGCCTCGTGCTCAAAGGCAGTGACTGACAACTGGCAGGGGGTGTGAGGGATATGCATGACTCGCTGAAGTGTAAACGTGTGTGTTGCTCACTGTATACACACACTGCACAACTGTTTGTGTCACTGAGTGTGTGCACAGATTTGAATACTAACTGATTTACAGTACTACAGTACTTGTACCTGCCTTGTGTATCAAACTGAGCTTTGTTACCGCCACCAAAGAGGTCATGTGATCACCAGCGTCGGTTTGCCTGTTAGCAGATTATTCAAAAAGCTGCAGGTTGAGGAATGATCAATTACATCTGGGAATCGATCCCAATCTGGATCTGATGATGTCACATCCTCTTAGCGGGTATATGCTCTGACTGCCCTCTGGTTTATATTGCATCTATCACGTTGCAAAGTACTTGACACTAAAAGCTGACGGCATGTATTAGGCTCGCAATTCAGCCCAAACAGTTTTTTTTTCATAAATATGGTTAAATGTTTAATTTTGGGTTTAATTTTAGATCAAGTAAGCAGTTACCTTAATTACTACAAATAAAATGAAAAGTTACATATTTGTCAGACGTGAAATGCCTGTATTTTGTTGGATAAGGTTAGCTGTTGAAGATCGGTTTGCCTTTATATATGGAAGAGGAGATCAGACAAAAAAAGAGATAATTATTCATCATAAAATCCACCACCCTCCTGCGAGTGGTTGGAGCTTTATAATCAAGGATATAAACGATGAACAGGGTCCTCCGCTGCCCTCCATGCTGCTACCTGTTCTTTTTACGCTGTTGTCTGGTGCGTTAACGCATTCTTGACGTCTAACGTCACACATCACATGAAAAACATAAAAGCAAATTCTTGTGTGGATGCAACAGGGAAGGGATCGATCCGAGCAAGTTTACGTGGATTTAAAAGAAAAAAAGGAAACCTGCAGGTACCCGCAGTGGGACAAGAGTATTTGAGAGGTCTGGATCAGTCGGGCAACTGTCTCTGTCACCAGCATTTCATTTTGCTGGAAGTTGCAGTAAGTTAAATTGCTATTTAAGATTGCAACATATACACATGAAAAAAAAACAATCAGTAGAAACAAAACTAGATTCACAACTATGGCCAACTGTAACATAGCAGTGGGTGCGCTCATAAAATCACAGTTACAAAAAGCCTCCTGCAGGCCTGTTGAAGAGAATGTTTCTCCAGGAAGGTGTAGAGCTTTCTGAGTACTTCGTTCCAGTAGTAGAGTTCTAACTGAATCCAGGAGGCAAGAAGGAGCTGTGTTTGACTTGCATTGAAGACAAGTGGGGGGGGGGGGGGGGGTTTGGTTTGTTTTTGGGGTTTTTTTGTCTGTTCTGTGACAGCAGCCAGGACCAGATGTACCAAATGCAGTTAAAGTTTATGGACCAAGGTAGTGAACTGTAAATTTATCAGCACTGACAAAATATGTTAGTTTCCTCCTCAAAATTCCTGAAATACTACAGTCTGATATGGCTGTTAAGAATTAATCTCTTATTTGATAGTACATTTGTTTTTTTCCTGGTTCTGATTGTTTCAAAGAGCATCACCTGCACTTGTACAATGGTCTTTTAATGTAATAGAAGCACATTGTAAAAACACATTTTTATTGTCTCTTAATTATGCAGAATTAAGTTGTTATTCAACTGTGTAAAAGCTTAATCAAGGGAACGAGGGATCCTAAGAGCACACTGCCTGTTTGCCTTTGGCCTGCAGCCTGCCGCGAAGCTTCACTTGTGGCTCTCTGAGGGTAAATGTTTGTGCACCTCAGTGGATCAAATTAAAATCAAATGAATATTGAGATTTCCATCAAAATCACATCATGCCCACCACCCACTAAACAACATCGCAGTTCATGTTAGCTGGGTGCTTGTTGTTAAAAGCCTAAATATAAACTGACATCTCGTGTAGAGGCCTCTCTGTTCCTTGTAACAGCTGCAGGCTAATGTTGGCTAAAAGTGAGTTATCAAGCTTTGAGCCCGTGAGTGGTTGCACTGTATGAACAGCCATCTCATATGTCAATCTACAGGGGGTTTCTGTTGCACTGCTAAGCCTTGTCATTGTTACAGTTGCTACTGTTGGACAGGGGACACACTTACACTGCTGGGAGGGTGTGTATATGTGTGCCAGAGAATGTGTATGTTCTGTAAGTTGTGCCTCCTTATGCGTTACAGGGTTATTTTTTTTGTGTGCATGTGTTCTGGCACTGTGCACGTGTCAGCACAAGCATGTGGGCACAAGTGATGCTACCTAGGGCATGTGTCAGAATAAGTGGGTCCTCATTCATCTGTGTGCTTTTCACTGTAAGATGGTGTCGGAGTGTTTTGTGCAGAAGATTGGCTCTTGTGCCAAAGACAACAGGACCCCCACATTCAGAGCCAAGTCACACAGTGCCCTTTAATTCCCCATAATCTACCCTGACTCCAGGCAGGTGATGCTTGTGTGTGCGCACATGTATATATGTCTTTGAGCCAAGCCCTGTTCTGGTGACATCAGCAATATTTGACTACTCTCACAATGCTTTAGAAACTCATTTTCCCATCAGCCTGTCATTCCTCGAAGTAACCAGTGGTCTAAGCTTGTCATGGGTCCAGTTAAGCCTTATGATGTGCTTTGTCTCTCACTGGGGGTGCGAGGGCTATTAAATATCAAAACAAGGCCACTTTGGTACTGCCATCCGTCATTGTGTCGTCAAGTAGTGTATTACTAGAGCAGCATTACCACACAGAGGCTTTACGCAACCATTACAAATCTCCTTTTAACCATGACTGTCTAGTCTCAGCAGTTAGGCATCAGTCACAGTGGGGTGTTTTCAAATTTCTTTGCAAGTTAAGTTCTAGCTCATTTAACTTAAAAAAAGCCATTAGAGATATGCAAAAGTTTTCAAAGCAACAACTTTGTCATGTCTAACATAAGAAATGTGTAAAACCTGACAAAACTAATAGTTAATAATGCAATAGCTCAGTTGGATGGCCAAGGACTGCAGCAAAAAACAATGCTGCATTGGTCGTTCAAAAATGTTGGGCTTGTTCAGTTTTTACTGCATCAATATACCAGTTAACTTTTCAACCATAACAGCTTTATACACAATCTAATCAGCAATATGCAAGTTATCTGCAGTTTTTTAGCATTTAGTAAACAAGAATAAGTGTCAAGATCCATGAAAATGAGGTACATTATCCCCCATTGGTATGCTTAATTAAATCAGTGGGTAAACCAAAACATTGTTAGCCTCATCAAAATCCAAATAATCCATTTCACTCCACACAGCTAAAGGTAGCAAGTACAAGCTAGTCAGAGGCAGTGTAGGGCCAAACACCCACCAGGCCTACGTCCTTTTCCTCCCAGTTCAGAGAAAAAATAAAGCCCTTTAGCACCGGATGTGTTGCCTTACTGCCTAAAATATGGATAAAGGCTCACACCATCTCAACCCACACCCTTTGGGGCAGTAGTGGGTGTCTACATTGGTTGAAGACTGAGTCATGACTTTTAAAGCCCTCTGATCTGGGGCTTCCAGAACCTTATAACTGGTGGCGCTGGCCTAGACAGTGGTGGTGTTAGTTTGGTGTGTGGAGATAAAAGGAGTACACAGCAGTTGAATGATTCTGAAGGTGCAGGACAACTGGTCATGATATTGTGCCATAACAGCCTCTGGGGATTTTGCTGAAGTGTTTTTATATCTTTATTCACCCTTCAGTGGTCTGTTGCTCTAGATAGCTAACAAGCTAATATCTGAACCCATGTTGTTAAAAATGACTAAACAAATGAGAAATTAATTATTCAGCAGCAAAGCTGGTATGCAGGGGTTGTTTTTGTTTTTTTAACTTTAGACACAGTGAGACTTGCTAGTTTCCCCACTTGTTTCCAGTCTGTAAATCTTAGATAACCTTCTCCAGGCTCTAGCTTCATATTTAGAATAGGTCGGTGGTATTGATCTTCATATCTTGGCAGGAAAGTGAATAAGTACATTTCCCAAAATATCAGATTATTCCTTGAATAAAGTCACGGAAATTAACCCTGCTCCATTCTGTTAAGATGATCATCCAACATTCAATATCAATATTATGTCAAGCAGAACTTCAGTATGGCTGCCAGAGGATGTGTTACATTACCTGAAAGTACTTTCTTGTTCAAATAATTCCAGATGTTTAAGAGAAGCTAAACCACATGGAAACACACACACACACACACACACACACACACACACACGCATTCATGAATGCGTCCAGACCAATGCATCCACTCAACTATGTTCAAACTGTGAATAGCTCACAACAGTGGAGCTGGAGGCTTTTGGCTTAAACATTGTCTCAAAAGACCTGAACCTTTTTATGTGTCATTTTCCCTCAGTTTGTCACTCAGTAACAGCAAATATAATTATCAACAATGAGGCAACAGTGAGGTAGCCACAAAACTTCAACAGAAAACAATTTACCGTCAGAAATAATTTGGAATCGGTGTCGGAGGGATGCCAAATATTAGCTCAAAGTGAAAACCCGGTCATCCAGTGGTGGCCTGATGTCAAGGTTGGACCTAAAACCTATAAATATTTGTGTCAAGTTGTTAAAATTTTTCACGATGTAGACATTAAGATAATGATGATGATGATGATGATGGATTTTGGTTGGTACATCAGCTGCTGTCAGTATTCTACAGCGTCATCTGTAATTAACATTATCCTGATACTGAGTTCTCGTCAGCTTACATCACAACCTAAAATCGACTAAATATCACGTTTAACCGGTTCCAAGTACAACAGAGATGTTCATTTTTATGAAATATGAATAATTACACCCTGTCCAAGACTTAATTCTATATTTCGGTCTTTTGACATCACTTTCCTGTCAGTGCTGATTATTGCTTTTTAAATCAGCCAATCACATCTTCTCAAAAAAGGATCAACCACACCTCCTTGAGTTTTTGTCCCTTCTTTGTTTAGTGAGCTGCGCGGTACTTAGTCCCTCTAAAATTAGGAATCCTAGCTAGAGAATAGTCCTGGATTATTTGTGAACACGATCTTGTCCACGCTCCATCAGCAACACCATCATTCCAGACCTGCCTGCCCACTACATTTGTCAGTTATACCATGTGTCAATCATCTTCCCCTCTGTCCAAGCCCTCACGACATGCAGCGGAGTGAACATCGGTCCCCCTGCTGCACTCCAACGTGAACTCCTCACCCCAACCATAATGCACTTGGCCTGCCTCCAGCCTTCTTTCAGCCTCCCACCTTTCTCTCTCTGTTCACAACACTGGCATTTATGGACTCAAACAGATCCATCCCTCAGTGTACCCTATGCACATCCCCACCCCCCACCCCATCCTTATTTAGGCTCTTATCCAACTATTCCTGGTATTTAGCCTGAGTGACAGTGTTTAATAACGTGTTCAAGAAGAAAAGGGTGTTATTAAAAGGGTGATGTAGGAGGGAAGGCTGCTAAAATGCCAGCTTTTAGGGCAACCAGGTGAGGTGTTTGTACGATGGGCTCTTGTAAGAATGCACAAATGGACCACGCTGGTGCTGCTCACATGGGTGTGTGTATGTATAATTAAAAGAAGCTGCACAGAAAGGTGTCATAGCGTGTCTAATCATTAGACAACAATTATCTCAACAAATGCCCCCCCCCCCTCGTGCTCTGTCTGACAAGTTTAACACTGATAATGTATCGAGTAATGAGCACGCTCTGATGGTAATTTGGTGTGTAATTTTTCTTGAAGTTAACATTAACTGAACATCACAAAAGGCATTACCGGCATGTCTAGGAATGTGTGCTGTGCTGCTGATCCTGGCCAATGATAAGGCACCATCTGTTACCCATGAGTGGAACTTGTGGGCTGTCCACGCACACAGATGCACACACACACACACACACACGCACACACACATCAGTCCTGTCACTTGTTCCAAAGCCTCCATCCATATCCTAGATTATGAAGGGTTTTGGTGTTTCAGGCTGGTTGGTTTTCATTCTGTTATTGTAATGTCTTTGGGCGTCAGATGCTGCCTTTCTTCCTCTCTTCGGTTTCTTTCTGGGATTACATGACATAAAGGGGGTGAAGGGGTGACTTTAAACTCCTGTCTCTGGCCTGCTCTCTTCCACGGGGCTTCAGAATGGCAGTTTGCCATCCCAATTTTAATTTGATTGGATGTGCCAGCAGGGGAAGACAGGGAGACTGACAATGAAAGAGGGATCAAGAAGAAAAAACGAAGTCACGTTATAACAGTTTTTCTTCATGCTGTGTACAGCAGCCTGTGGATGTTGTGTTTGGATGGGGTTCAGAGTGTGAGAGGGCTGCCATGAGGCGCAGAGCGAGGATAGTGTGACACCAGCTTAGTAAAAATGGTCACAGGATTGTATTTCCACAAAAAGCTTTTTAAAAAGTGGCATACCAATCTTTCTGACCACACTAGGGTTTAATTAAAATGTAAGCGAAATGAACGTCAGTCAAAACAAATGGAAACGATACATTTTACGAGCCCCCCAACTGTCCCCCCCCCCGCTCCTTCCTTGTAGTGTAAGTTGAAAGGCGGACTGGAACTTGTCTTTCCCAATCAAAGTTCCTGATTTGCATTGTTCCATTATCTGATGGTCGGTCAGACTGAAAGGCTCATATCTCAGGTTTTGTTCGGCTGATTGCTCTCCAAATATGAGGATGGATTTGAAATATGTAAACAAATTAGGTTGCTTTTCTTCAGTCATGGTGTCTCTCTGCTAAATCTCTTCGCGATGTGTTTGGCATGTTCAAGGATGCGATATCAACCGGGATAAAGGGCAAAACATTCAAACCAAAAAGTCAACGTATTTATTTCTGTGATATGTTTTTCTGCACTGATACAAAGTCGAGAACTGAGAAAAAATGCTTCACTTATCCTCATTCAGCAGGATCTTCTGGTGTTTTTTCTTGTTTTTGTTCCTGAGAAGTCTGTCATGTTCATGATTCATTCTTAAACAAGAGAACTGCTCACCCCCGTGTTCTTTTATGTCGAACCCCATCGTCCATGAATGTCCCAGTTGTTCCCAATTAGCATATAAACATCTTGCCAATCCAAAACTGCAAAAGAAAAGTTGAGATAGGAGTCAAGAACAAAAAATATCTAAAGATAGTGGAGCACCGACTCCAGGCATACGAAAATCATCTAGCAGAATTAAGAGGTGCAGGAACAGGACAGAACTGTCATATTTAGTTGCATCAGAAGCGAAAGTAAGGTAACAAAAAGATGCAAGAAAGTCTCTTGCCCCTGTTATCCGCATAGCAGAGAAAATCAGATCAAGTGGCCAACCAAAATGGTTTGATCTCCATACCTCGACTCCTAACCCACAGTGGCCATAGGGCATCTCTGTAGATGCTGATCACTGGAGGGGAAAAGCACAGAGTGAACTGGACCAGCACACCATGACCCAGGTCCCATGTCAGCATGATTGATGTGAACTGTTAATGCAGCTTATTGCTTCTTCTTTTTTTCCAAGATTCTCTTTTGTAAAATAGTAAAAAATAAATGAAAATTTCTCAAATTATAGAAAAATATTCTCTATAACAATACAAGACAGTCCATTATATAAAACAATGTTATGTTTTCATTTTTATCCAGAAACTTACACAACTCCAGAACTGGAGAAAACATCGTAACCAAATAATGTTCTTACCTGTGAATGAATCCTGGATAAGGAAACAGTGATTAATGCCACAATCTTTTTAAAAACTAAATGGGTTTTAAGAGGGGATTTTGTCTTCAGGAATATTTGAGCTTTTACTGGACCCCTGCGCAGATGCAGATCTTTTTCTCCCTCTCGATCCAGCACACATTTGTTAGCGCATTGTGAGTGTTATAGTTCATCAACATCCTCTAAAACCAATATCCCCGTTGTCAGGCGTGAGGGATTCAGGACCCAAATGCAGATAACGATGAGGATGCAGGAAATGAAAAAACTGGTTTTAATAATCAAAATAAACTAGGACAGGACTGTAAACTCTGACAAAACAAGGAGACACATTGGTGCAAAAAAAAAGGGTGACAAGAGGATTTGAAAAAGACATCCATCCATCATTAACTGCTTATCCTGTTTCAGGGCGCTGGAGGCTGTCCCAGCTGTCATCAAGCAAGAGGCGGGGTCCACCCTCTGGGAAGGTCACCAGTCCATAGAGACAGAAAACCACTCACATTCACACCTACAGGCAGTTTAAAGTCTCCAGTTAACCTAAAGAGCATGTTTTTAGCATGTGGGAGGACTCTGGAGTACCCACACAGACATGGGGAGAACATGCAATCTCAACACAGAAAGGCCCTAACTGGCCAGCGGCGTTGAACCCAGAATCTTGTAGCTGTGCAGCAACAGCGCAAACCACTACACCAGCCATCGCTCATACAAAGCTAAATTCAGACGCAACAAATCCCACAACGAGAAACAGGTGGGAGGGGAGGGAGCTGATTGGATAAGAAACACAAGGAACACAGCTGGGACTGATGAAGACTAAGGAGCTGACAAGACACAGGTGATCCACCAAAAAAAAAGTGGGAAACTGACCAAGACAAGAAATGTGACGCAAACAGAGACACAGGAGGGAAGTGCTTCCAAAATAAAACAGGAAGTGACAAAAGGGAACTAAAACACAAGGAGAAACACAATTTACAAACCAACACAATTAAGATGAGTTCTACAAATCTGAAAACGTTTGTGATAATACAAACTAAAGAGTTCAACACTAAAAAGTCCAACGGTGAATATTTGCAAGGCCCAGGCAGGACTGCGAGACTTTTTTCATTCTGTACAGGTACGACAGAATCTTCAACATAGAATCATCAGGCTGATATCAACAGTGATTTGATCACAAAACATAAGAAAAAAATAAACAGCTACAAACAATGAATCTTTCAACTAACAGGAACTAAACTGAATGATTCAAATCAGGGAAATGATTCATACTTTCCAACGTCTAAACTGAGACGCTTCCAAGTCTTCTCCCGTTCCATGGAACTTCACTCTCCAAAAGTCTATCCCCAAGGTGGTGGTTGCCATCACCTACTCACAGAGGAGCCGTGAGTAGTTGGCAGAGGAACAACAGGGAGTCGGGTCAAAAATGTGTCAAAAGGTTGGCAAAGAAGCAGCAGGAGGCTGACAGACAGTGGCATTCGGAAAGAGCAATGAAGAGCTGCAGAAACAGTGAGTCTGAGATGCGTTAGAGACGTTGGGCCCGCAACTGGGAGGTTGTCAGTTCTATTCATCCGCACCACCTCCGACAGTTTCTGCAGAATAAATATGAAACGCAGTCTCTCATGGATGAATATTTTTTTATTGCCTAACTGTTTAAGCAGTATGAACTACAACAATGGTAGAAGTTTAAGACCTGCATACACCTTTCACATGCCTCAAGTACCAGGAAGTATCTGTTTTGCATGCCAACATTTCCCTCATAGACACTCCACCCTTCTCCACATGAATTTTGTGTGCAGTTCATTTGCCAAGAAAAGAGGCAAAGTAGATAATATGCCCCTATGAATATGACTGATGGCATTATTATCAACTTGTGCAGATTTTCACAAGATATCACAATTATATCTTTTAGGCTTTTTGCTTCCTTTGGCTACACTTATGCAACAAAAATCTGGTATTGCTATTCAGGAGGATTAGAGGACCTATCATTAGTTCTTTTTTGATTCAATCACAACAAACTAATAGTTTTCATGCACTGATTAAGAAAAGGTGATCAGTCCAACTGCCAAAGGTACCTGCCAAATGTAATACGCTGGTGTTCTGATCTCTATCTAACCACCTCTCCACAACCATCAGCCAAATGATAAAATGTCTCAAAAATGTCAATGAGGCATCTGAGATATTATCAAGAACCTGAAAAAAAATCTATAATCCAATATGGCTGCTATCCATCCATCCATCCAGTTTCTACTGCTTATCTTGTTAAGGATCGCAGGGGGGTGGAGCCTATCCCAGCAGCCTTTGGCGAGAGGCGGGGTTTACCCTGGATGGGTCACGAGTCCATTGTAGGGCCAACACATATGGACAGACAACCATTCACACTCACAGCCACACCTACAGTCAATTTAGAGTATCAATCAGCCTCGTCCCCTCTTGATGTCTTTGGACTGTGGGAGGAAGCTGGAGTACCAGAGAGAACCCACGCAGACACAGGGAGAACATGGAGACTCACACAGAAAGATCCAGTGCTGAAGCCAGGGCTCGAACCCTGAGCCTTCTTTCTGTGAGGCGACAGTGCTGACCACTGCACCACTGTGCCATCTGGCTGCTATACAAAGTTGGCAATACTGACCAAAAATGACAGAGATCCAGCTTAAACCACTGCGATCATGAGGTAAAGATTCACATTGCAAACGATGTCATCAGTTACAGTGAAAACAAAAACAAAAAACAAAAAAACCTACATTTATCAGTTTATGTGTAGTGAAGGGTCTCCTGCTCAGCGATTAGATTTCTAAAAAGTTTAAGAGAACTATAAACTTCACATGAAAGGGCAGTTATGTATCCCACTGTTCCCCCTCCAGCCACCTCTGGAAACATGTGTTCTTCGTGAACTTGTCAGGTTAAATAAGGGGTTAACTCAAAGAGGGTGGTGCTGAAGCTGCCAGCACTGTTGGACTATTGGCAGTAAAGTCTTTGTGGCTGTGGTCATATCCAATGGCAACGTCCCAACTGTGTGCTGTTGGGTGTGTACCTTGGTGGCCATGCTAACGCTTGCCTAGCTTAAAGGACCAGTGCATAGAATCTAGCGATCTTTACCGGTGAGGTCAACTATCACATCAACCTTGCCCCCTTCCAACGACATATCAAACATAGTGTGGCTAGTACACTGAATTGAAAATGGACCCATCAAAACACTGTTAATGCCACATGGTGGGCTCATGGAGGAGGAACCACTCGCTGTGTAGGTATACAGTCAAGGCCTAAACTTACAAAAACAACTATTCTTAACTTGAGTCTATTTTACACCAAAGGGAAGTCCATCCACCCATCTATTTTCTTCTGCTTATACTGTCCAGGGTACACGGGGGGGGGGGGGGCTGGAGCCTATCCTAGCGGGTATTGGGCGGGGGGGGGGGGGGGCTACACTCTGGACAGGTCACCAGTCCATCTCAGGGCTGACATACATAGACAGACAACCATTCGCTCTCACAGTCACACCTACAGTCAATTTAGAGAATCAATCAACCTCGTCCCCTCTTGATGTCTTTGGACTGTGGGAGGAAGCTGGAGTACCAGAGAGAACCCATGCAGACCATGGAGACTCACACAGAAAGATCCTGTGCCCGAGCCGGCACTCAAACCCAGAACCTTCTTGCTGTGAGGAGACAGTGATAACCACTGCACCACCATGCTGCTTACCAAAGGAAAGTCATGATAATTATATTCAAGTTCTGTCAATGATCTATTTTAAATTCCACACATGACCCCTTTAATTGCCATAAACTATATGGCTAAAAACTATTAAGACCTTGTTACCTGTTTGTATTCTATGAAACATCTCATGTATGACAGTGCAAGTGTCCCACACGTCTCTTGTTCTGTTTTTACTTTCTTATTGTTTATTTTAAATTCTGTTTCTCGTTACCGCCATTATCTCAACAAAGAGTTGCATTCCGCTCAAACTCCGCCCGCTACCCCTCCCCAACAGTCTGCCAACTCATGTCACTGCGATAAGGTCAAAACAAACCAGGGTCCTTCTAAACAAATTCAGTGGCGTAGCCAATCATGAAATTCCTCTTTGATTTAATTAAAACACAGAAAATACCCTGTTGTCTGACAGAATGCATTTGCAGTGAGAAGTACAAGTGTGTGTCTGTTTTTTATGTTTATATCATTTGCAAGAGTCTGTGCATGTGAGTTTCTCTGTCTTGGGGCCACAAAAAAAAAAATGAAAATATTGCAGGCAGACCTACTCCCTAATCCCCATGTCCAACCTGCGTCCCATAACCTCGAACTTCATGTTACACATTGGTCCATCCTCGTCTTCACACTGCAGACAGCAGACGTGTCAGCTGTCCTGCTTTTTCACTGTCAAGGTGCTAACAAACCATGAATGGTATCACTATAGAGGTTCTCTGATCAGAGTTTGGCTTTGACATGAAATCTGTCATATGTGTGTGTGTGTGTGTGTGTGTGTGTGTGTGTGTGTGTGTGTGTGTGTGTGTGTGTGTGTGTGTGTGTGTGTGTGTGCGCACGCGCACGCTCAAAGTTCATCTGGACCCTTAGTGCTGTGCGTGATGGCAGGCCGAAGACTCTGTGAGGGGAAACTCATGGTGGGCCAGCTTGACACACTTGGATACTCGGATACTCGCTCTCTTTGCAGATGTGAGCAACACTTTGGCTCCAGCATGGTGCCGATCCAAACCTATGAATCTGATACCAATTAGTGGCGGCCTAATCATGTGCCTCCCGGTCCTGGCTTTTGTTAGACAACGAAATAGAGATGGAGAAAAGAAAGATAGCGAGCCAAAAAAAGGGGGGGGTTAGGAAAATCCAGAAAGTGGAGCACGAAAAGAGGGGCCAAGGGATTGTTTAGAGAAGTGATCTGGCAGCAAAAGGCTAAAACAGACTTAATTTAATCTGTGAGGAAAATGTTCACTGGGATTCATCTATATAGGAGTAGGGGTATAAGAAAAGAAAAAGACTTGAAATTTGAGATGTGCAAAGATTTGTGTTTGTGCTGCTGCTGCTGCTGGTCACATGGTGGCATGTTTAACCACACCCAAAAAAAACCACCACATCAGACAAACGCAAATATAAACACATGGATAAAGACTCACAGTCGGTCACATGCACACAGAGGCATCATTGTCACTGCTCTCCTCTCACAGGTGGAGGGTTGGCATTTAACCAGTCAGCAATGCCCTGCTGAGCTCCCAGCAGATTTGCAGTTCATCAGAGGGTCATATCTCTCTCACTCGCACTTGCTATTCATTCATTACACTGGCCTCAACAGCAGTCGCTTCTATACTATGGTGACATACTGGCCCCTAGTGGTGCATGTCTGTAAAATAACAAATAGCCTCAGTCAGCCCTGCACATCTTCCAGCTAATTTGAACCCATAACCTCCATGTGAACTCTGTGTCATTCAGAGTTCACGGTGTCTGAATTAATGTCT